>NC_092088.1:67062903-67362903 GCF_045679555.1 Salvelinus alpinus | reverse complement strand
AAATGGGGGAGGCTTGGGCGAGTTGCTGTGGGGGGTGCAGGGCTGTTGACCGGGGTTGGGGTAGCCAGGTGGAAAGCATGGCCAGCCCTAGAAAAATGCTTATTGAAATTCTCAATTCTAGTGGATTTATCAGTGGTGACAATGTTTCCTAGCCTCAGTGCAGTGTGCAGCTGGGAGGAGGTGCTCTTATTCTCCATGGACTTTACAGTGTCCCAGAACCTTTTTGAGTTTGTGCTACAGGATGCAAATTTCTGTGTGAAAAAGCTAGCCTCAGCTTTCCTAACTGCCTGTGTATTTTGGTTCCTAACTTCCCTGAAAAGTTTCATATCACGGGGGCTATTCGATGCTAATGCAGAACGCCACAGGATGTTTTTGTGCTGGTCTAGGGCAGTCAGGTCTGGAGTGAACCAAGGGCTATATCTGTTCTTAGTTCTACATTTTTTGAAAGGGGCATGCTTATTTAAAATAGTGAGGAAGGCACTTTTTAAAGAATAACCAGGCATCCTCTACTGATGGGATGAGGTCAATATCCTTCCAGGATACCCTGGCCAGGTCGATTAGAAAGGCCTGCTCGCTGAAGTGTTTTAGGGAGAGTTTGACTGATGAGGGGTGATCGATTGACCGCAGACCCATTACGGATGCAGGCAATGAGGCAGTGATCGCTGAGATCTTGGTTGAAAACAGCAGAGGGCGAGTTGGTTAGGATGATATCTATGAGGGTGCCCGTGTTTACGGATTTGGGGTTGTACCTGGTAGGTTCATTGATCATTTGTGTGAGATTGAGGGCATCAAGCTTAGATTGTAGGATGGCTGGGGTGTTAAGCATGTCCCAGTTTAGGTCACCTAGCAGCACGAGCTCTGAAGATAGATGGGGGGGGGGGGCAATCAGTTCACATATGGTGTCCAGAGCACAGCTGGGGGCAGAGGGTGGTCTATAGCAAGCAGCAACATTGAGAGACTAGTTTCTGGAAAGGTGGATTTTTAAAAGTAGAAGCTCGAATTGTTTGGGTACAGACCTGGATAGTAAGACAGAACTCTGCAGTAGATTGCAACTCCGCCCCCTTTGGCAGTTCTATCTTGTCGGAAAATGTGTACCAAACTGTTGATGTATTGTGCCAGTTTGTTAAGAGGGATTTTTTTTTTTACACCTTTATTTAACTAGGCACGTCAGTTAAGAACACATTCTTATTTTCATTGAAGGCCTAGGAACGGTGGGTTAACTGCCTTGTTCAGGGGTAGAACGACAGATTTTTACCTTGTCAGCTTGGGGATTCGTTTTTGCAACCTTCCGGTTACTAGTCCAACGCTCTAACCACCTGCCTTACATTGCACTCCACGAGGAGCCTGCAAGGCAGGCTGACTACCTGTTACACGAGGGCAGCAAGAAGCCAAGGTAAGTTGCTAGCTAGCATTAAACTTATCTTATAAAAAACAATCAATCTTGAATAATCACTACTTAACTACACATGGTTGATATTACTAGTTTATCTAGCGCGTCCTGCGTTGCATATAATCGATGATGTGCCTGTTAATTTCTCATCGAATCACAGCCTACTTTGCCAAACGGTTGATGATTTAGCACTGTCGTTGTACCAAACCTAACCATAAACATCAATGCCTTTCTTTAAAATCAATACACAAGTATATATTTTTAAACCTGCATATTTAGTTAATATTGCCTGCTAACATGAATTTCTTATAATTAGGGAAATTGTGTCACTTCTCTTGCATTCCGTGCAAGCAGTCAGGGTAGATGCAGCAGTTTGGGTCGCCTGGCTCGTTGCGAACTGTGTGAAGTCCATTTATTCCTAACAAAGACTGTAATTAATTTGCCAGAATTGTACATAATTATGACATAACATTGAAGGTTGTACAATGTAACGGCAATATTTAGACTTAGGGATGACACCCGTTATATAAAATACGGAACGGTTCCGTATTTCACTGAAAGAATAAACGTTTTGTTTTCGAAATGATAGTTTCCGGATTCGACCATAACAATGACCAAAGGCTCGTATTTCTGTGTGTTATTATGTTATAATTAAGTCTATGATTTGATAGAGCAGTCTGACTGAGCGATGGTAGGCAGCAGCAGGCTCGTAAGCATTCATTCAAACAGCACTTTCGTGCATTTGCCAGCAGCTCTTCACAATGCTTCAAGCATTGAGCTGTTTATGACTTCAAGCCTATCAACTCCCGAGATTAGGCTGGTGTAACTGATGTGAAATGGCTAGCTAGTTAGCGGGGTGCGCGCTAATAGCATTTCAATCGGTGACGTCACTCGCTCTGAGACTTGGAGTAGTTGTTTCCCTTGCTCTGCAAGTGCCGCGGCTTTTGTGGAGCGAAGGGGAACGATGCTTCGAGGGTGGCTGTTGTCGATGTGTTCCTGGTTCGAGCCCAGGTAGGGGCGAGGAGAGGGACGGAAGCTATACTGTTACACTGGCAATACTAAAGTGCCTATAAGAACATCCAATAGTCAAAGGTATATGAAATACAAATGGTATAGAGAGAAATAGTCCTATAATTCCTATAATAACTACAACCTAAAACTTCTAACCTGGGAATATTGAAGACTCATATTAAAAGGAACCACCCGCTTTCATATGTTCTCATGTTCTGAGCAAGGAACTTAACATTTACACGGCACATATTGCACTTTTACTTTCTTCTCCAACACTTTGTTTTTGCATTATTTAAACCAAAATGAACATGTTTCATTATTTATTTGAGGCTAAATTGATTTTATTGATGTATTATATTAAGGTAAAAGAGAAGTGTTCATTCAGTATTGTTGTAATTGTCATTATTACAAATAAATGTTAAAAAAAAAAATTTGGGGTCTTCCCATAATCGGTATTGGCGTTAAAATCTTAATCGGTCGACCTCTAGTGTGTTGAGTTGCCTTATGACATTGTTCGACAGAGTCACAACTTTTACAGTGTAGTCATTTATCAGACTGTCTTTTCCTGGGCGACTTATAGGAGCAATTGGGCTTAAGTGTCTTGCTCGAGCACATCAACAATTTTTCACTTAGTCGTCTTGGGGATTTGAACCAGCGACCTTTCGGTTACTGGCCCAATGCTTTTAACTACTAGGCTACCTGCCGCCACTACTAGGACTATTTGCTCTAAATTACTTATTTGGATAAAGAAATGTTGATTAAGTAAAGTATCTCCTCGCCTACTAGTCTGTCATGAAAAATAGTCTGTCAGGCATTGACAAGCCTTGCATTGCCAGACATCACACTGTAAACGGGCAAGGCCGGACATTGACATGCATATTGAGCCTGTCTGATTTTTACACACTTGTGTTGAGTCATTATCGCCAATGGCAATCAGTATAGTTCAGGCTGGCTGAACTATACGTAATTCACCCAAAGTAAAATTCAAAGCAAGAACAAACTTGCATTTTTTCCCCATGTGCACATTTTTGCTGTGTGCATCTCTTCATTGATCTTCAGTCTGCAATACTTTTTTGGGGTAAGCACTGCAGCTCACATCAGTGTTGTAGTACTTGAGACAGGTCTCACTTTAGGTGGTCTTGAACACAACACTGGCTCACATACAGCTTCATCTACATTATTTAGTTTGTTGTGGGGACTCCTGACCTAAATTGAACCTCTATTTACCTCCATATCGAGTATCTCTGATGTTTAAGATGTGTATCTCTTCTCCCCTCCCAGTGTTTCTGTTTTGAGGAGCAGCGGTTGAACCCTAAAGAGGAAGTGGACATGCCCGTGTTCTTTTACATCGACCCTGAGTTTGACGAGGACCCGCGTATGGCCCGTGTCGACACCATCACCCTCTCATACACCTTCTTCGAGGCCAAGGAGGGACAGAAACTACCCCTCCCCGGATATAGTCCGATTTCCCTACACAGCTGAAGATTGGCCTCATACTATTTACTGTTCTCAGAGCTGCTGAGTTAGTCCAATATATACAGGCATTCAATCCATAGATTGGATTTAGTGCTGAGACACATTTCGTCACTACAGGATGTTACACAAAATGTTGAGGTGTGTGTATTAGACACAGATGATTGCTATAATATCAGTCATCCATCACTGAATCAGAGAATGCAAAGATAATATACGAAAATGATCATGTACAGAGAAGGGGTTATGTAAAAATGTTGTCCATGTGATGAATAGTTAACTTATCAAGTGTCTTTAAGACTGCACAGTGTTCTTCAATCAAATAAATTATGATTTGAGCTTTGAGGACTAATCAGACTGTTCTATTTCCCCCCCATTTAAGGGTCAATTTATCCCTCTGAACCTTGCAAATGCCTTGTGTTTTTGTATTGCTGCAATTTCACCACTAGAGGTCATCACTAATCATTATGGAAGCGTATATCTGCTGAATGATACATCAATATCATGTTTGCCGTTTATTTTCCCATTTACCTGCTCATAATCGGTGACAATTCAAAGACAAAAATGTGTTGTTCTCTGAGAACTTTCATCTGAGAATTTCCCCACAATCTCTTAAAGTTTTCCTTTTCAATTGCTACCATGGTTGTGCTTATTCTTTATTTTAGAAACATTTCATTTTGGGCCTGTCCATATAACAATTTACATTTGTAAAGTGCTTTTCATCATACAGGAATAATCTGTGTTTAAAAAAATGTTTTTAAAAATAAAAAACACCTAGGGTACCAGTCAACTTTGGACACACCTACTCATTCAAGAGTTTTTCTTTTTTACACCCGCTTGATGAAGATCCCAAACTCTTCCCGTGTTTGATCTCTGTAGCCACCTATGATTTTCAACCCTGGATGAGAAACAAGAGACAGAAGTAAGGGTAACACTTTACACTACCGGTCAAAAGTTTTAGAACACCTACTCATTCAAAGGTTTTTATTTTTACTATTTTCTACATTGTAGAATAATAGTGAAGACTATCAAAACTATGAAATAACACACAGACACCACCTCCAGCCTCTCACTGATCTCTTCAAGTTCCCTGGAGAGATCGACCATCTGCTTCTGAACCTTAGCCCTGGCATCACGCTCAGCCTCAATTTCCTCCTCCAGCTCCTCAATACGGGCCTAGAACAGGGGGCAGGAGCAGGGGGGGATGAATTCTACAATACAGTAAAAAGCACCATCTTTCAAGCCACTGAGCCATCAGAAGCCACCAGGAAAAATGTGTGCTACCTGAAGAAATGTCTGTTTTTTTCAGGAAATTATTCAGGTGTGCTTTCCTGTACTTGAGTTTAGATGCCATACTGTACCTGGAGTTCCTTGATCTCTTTCTGGAGCTGAGCTCCCAGAGACTGCTCATCCTCAATCTTGCTGTGGCCTTGGTCAGAATGTTGACTTTGTTCTTCTCTCCTTGCCAGTCGTCCAGTGTCTGCTTGTGGGACTCTTGGAAGGCTTTCTTCAGCTTGGCAGCACTCTCCTCTGTCAGGTGTTTGGAACAATATACTTTTCAAACACAACAAATTTCCAGAGTTGGCTCTTTGGTACTTTTGTAGATTTTATCCATTTTATACATAGCAATTGACAATGTCGGTCTTTAACCAAACACAGACCTTTGGTATTGCACATTAGAAAATCACCAGCAGACAGAGTCAAATAAATTGTGGTGGTGCTCATAACATTTATCATAACTTTGATATACTTGTAGAGTATATTGTTCCAAACAGCTAAATCAAATAGGGTACTTTTGAGATATTAACATTTGTAATGTTTAATAAATTACTGTGAATTTTTTTATTTCAGAATGTTGACATACTCCATATTTGAGAGCAAACTATAAGGAGTATAATGACAGCACAAAGTTATCTGTATCATGTTTGGTTTACGGATCATAAGATCTTACATGGGGGTGTGGAAAGGGGTCTAAAATGTCCAATTTCAACATGATTAAAAATGGTTTGTGATTCAAATGTAAAAAGCATGTCAAACATCCTTCCTCCCAATTAAGTTACTATGTCAGAATTGCCAGAACAATCTGACATACCAAAAATATTTTCGGCCTACGCTGGTGTGGAATTGCTCAATAATAAGGCGGGGCAGATCTGGTTCCACCTCAGAGTATGGTTGTGGATAGCTGGAGGAGACCTGCTGAAAGGATATGCAAATCACATTTTATTGGCCACATACACATGGTTAGCCGATGTTAATGCGAGTGTAGCGAAATGCTTGTGCTTCTAGTTCCGACCGTGCAGTAATATCTAACAAGTAATCTAACAATTTCACAACAACTACCTTATACACACAAGTGTAAAGGAATGAATAAGAATGTGTACATATAAATATATGGCCGAACGGCATAGGCAAGATGCAGTAGATGGTATAGAGTACAGTATATACATATGAGATGAGTAATGTAGGGTATGTAAACATTATATAAAGTGGCATTGTTTAAAGTGACTAGTGATACATTTATTACATCCAATTTTTTATTATTAAAGTGGCTAGAGATTTGAGTCTGTATGTTGGCAGCAGCCACTCAATGTTAGTGATGGCTGTTTAACAGTCTGATGGCCTTGAGATAGAAGCTGTGTATGGCATCATTGAATGAGATTGCCAATAGTTAGCTAAGATATATCAGTTAGCTAACAATTTACAGTAACAGCAGTTCATTTGTAAGTCAATACACTATCATTGTTGTGCTTAAAAGGTGCCAGGCAAAGGTTTTCTTTATACAACAGCTAATAACATCATAAAATTATCTGCAATAATATTTTGGTCAGAGTAGATTTTGTATTCTAGATATAACACTAAGAGAGGCATAGCCACCTAATTACTAGGCATTGTGAAAATTCCATAATCTGAAAAGGTTCAAAATGATCTGATTTAGTAGGGTGTCCAATAAAGAACGCATATTTTGGCCAATGGGTAAAAGAATATGTTAATTGTGTAGATACTCCTCTAATAAAACAAAAGGTCCAAATCGTATTGTAATGACCTGACTAGATCATAAATGAACAATTGTCCAGACAGAGGCTTGAGTTTGCGAATTGACGGTTTATTAAACCAACTTTACACAGGCTACTGTTTGGGCCGTAGCACACGCCAAATAGATGACAGATAACCCACAAGCCAATCGTGACCTTCTCTTGTGAAGCCCAGACGTAAGAGAGAGAGAACAAAGGCTGAACCTGGTCTTAACTTCCAATGCTCCACCCCCCTGCCCAACCCCCCTCCACGCCACTCCGCCAACCACCAGGATGCCCGGCATCAGAACATTCCAGGCATTCCCGTGATTGGCAGATAGCAGGTTGATTGACATGTCGGACCCCGCGAACACTGGGTACTGGTCAGTACAACACAACCACCTCCTAGCCTAACACATAACACACAGCTGTCTGTGCGGGTCGCTACACAGCCCCCCCACCACAAAGTCCCTCGTCCCCGAGGGAACAAACAAAGTCTCTGAAGCGACCCGGAGGTCTCCTTTGCCTGCGTGGCCGTGATGGTCGCAGAGTGTCCCTCTGGGAACCAGGGGATGAAGGCAGGGATATGGGGGACAAGGAAGCGGGAACGGGTAATACAGTCCGTGGCTCTGGGGAACCACGCGGTGACACAGGGGGGGAGACAGGGGGAGTGGGCTGTCTGGAGCCTTGTCTGCGGCACCTGGGGGTGGGTGCCTGGAGAATGTCATTGCCAGAGAGGGGAATTGTGGGGGTTCCTGGGGTTTGGGGAGAAGAGGCCCCTCTGTATGGGGCTAACCTGTCCCGGTGCAGTGCCACCTTTCTCCCCCTGGGAGGAAGCTGCACCCGGTACACAACCTCCCCTACCCTCTCCAGGACACTGCAGGGTCCCACCCAGTGACTGTCCAACTTGGGGCATCTGCCTTTTTTCCTTAGGGGGCTGTAGACCCAGACCAGCTCCCCAGCCACAAAGTGCCTTCCCCGGGTGTGCACGTCATAGTTCCTTTTCTGCCTCACACCTGCATTCACCAGCTGCTCTCTGGCGAAGGTGTGGGCTGTCTCCAGGCGGTCCTGGAGTCTCCGGGCATACTCCGGCCCCGGAGGAACATGAGGGCTATCCAGGGGCCGACCAAACGCCATCTCCGCAGGGGTGCGGATCTCTCTCCCCAGCATGAGGAGGGCAGGCGTGCAGGAGGTGGAGTCTTGGACAGCGGAGCGGCATGCCATGAGGACCATAGGCAGGTGCTTGTCCCAGTCACGCTGGTGTTTGGAAGAGACGATGGCCAGCTGCTGTCCAAGCGTTTTGTTGAAGCGCTCCACAAGGCCATCACTTTGAGGATGGAGAGGAGTAGTGCGGGTCTTGTGCATACCCAGCCTCTCACACATGGTGGCGAACACACGGGACTCAAAGTTTCTGCCTTGGTCGCTGTGGATGGACTCTGCAGCTCCAAACCTGCTGAACATCCCCGCTGTCAGGGCGTCGACGATGGTCTCTGCCTCCTGGTCAGGCAGAGCATAGGCCTCGGGCCATTTTGTGAAATAGTCCATGGCCGTGAGCACCCAGCGGTTTCCACTGTCTGTGGTGGGGAACGGCCCAACTACATCCACTCCCACCCTCTCCATGGGAGCCCCCACTGGGAACTGTTGGAGCTGAGCATGAGAGCGGCCTGGGGGGCCCTTTCTCGCTGTGCAGTTGTCACAGCGGCGACAAAAGTCCTCCACATCCCTCTTGTGCTGCCCCCAGTAGAAGCCCTGACGGAGACGGCGCAGTGTTTTTGTGACCCCAAAGTGTCCAGTCCCCACACCCCCATGAGTACTCTGGAGCACAGCCTCCCGCAATGCTTTTGGGACCACCACCTGCCACCTCTCCTCTCCCGTAGCTGACTCCTTCCATGCCCGCTGTAGCACGCCATCAGCCAGCCGCAGTCTCTCAAACTTCGACCACAACCCTTTGGTCGCGAGTGAGAGCGCTGTCACCTCTTCCCATGGTGGCCTCACCTGCGCCTCTACCCACTGTAGCACTGGCTGTAGGTCTGTGTCCCGTCCCTGCTGCTGCCACCATTCAGCCACGTCGACAGTCTGCAGCTCACAGCAGACAGGCCCGCTCGCCCGACACACTGTGGCACAGACACCCTCCTCTGCACCCAGCTCTCTCTCCCGTCCCTCTCTCCGTTCACAGTGGCGGCAGCCGTCTGCAGTACAGGGCCGACGGGACATGGCGTCGGCGTTGGAGTGGCGTGCCCCTGCCCTGTGCACCACCGTGAAGTCATACGGCTGAAGCTCCTCCAACCAGCGTGCCACCTGCCCCTCTGGCTCTCTGAAAGACATGAGCCACTGGAGAGCAGAGTGGTCAGTCCTTACAGTAAAGGGCAGACCACCCAGGTAGTACTTGAAGTGTTTGACGGAAGCCACAACAGCCAAGAGCTCCCGCCGGGTGACACAGTAGCGGCGCTCATGTTTGTCAAATGTTTTGCTGAAGTACGCCACCACTCTCTCCCCCTCTGGCCCCACCTGGGCCAGCACCCCACCCATGCCCACGTTGCTCGCGTCTGTGTCCAGGATAAAGGGCAAGGTGAGGTCAGGGGGGGCGAGCACGGGGGCCTCGATCAGTGCACGTTTGAGGGTGTTGAACGCCTCCTCACACTCCACTGTCCAAGTGAAAGCCTTGTCCTTCGGCAGCAGGCGGTTCAGTGGAGCAGCAACGCTTGAGAAGCCCCGTACAAACCTCCTGTAGTACGAGGCCAGGCCCAGGAAGCTCTTCAGCTGACGCTGGTCGGTGGGGGTGGGCCAGTCTCTGACAGCCCCTACCTTGTCCTCCATGGTGCTGATCCCCTCCTTCCCCACTCGGTGGCCCAAGAAGGACACCTCTCTCCTCATGAAGTGGCACTTCTCGGGGTGGAGCTTCAGACCTGCGGCAGCCACCCTCTCCAGCACACGCCGTAGCGCCCCCAGGGCTGACTGGAAGGAGCTGCCATGCGCCAGGATGTCATCGAGGTATACCAGACACTGCTGTCGGGGGATGCCATCCAGCACCCTGTCCATCAAACGCTCAAAAGTAGCTGGAGCGTTGCACAGGCCAAAGCACAGGACCTTGAACTGCCAGTGTCCTCTGTTAGTGGAGAACGCAGTTTTGGCTCTGGCCTCTGGGGAGAGGGGCACCTGCCAGTAGCCACTGCGGAGGTCTAGTGAGGAGAACCAGGAGGACCCCCTAACCAGGTCCAGCGACTCATCGATACGTGGTATGGGGTATGAGTCCTTCCTAGTTACCTCATTCAGCCGCCTGTAGTCCGCACAGAACCTCAGCTTGCCCCCCTTCTTCGGAACCATGACGACTGGCGCCGCCCAGGGGCTGTCTGAGGGCTCAATGAAGTCTGCCCGCTGCATCTCCAACACAGCCTTGTCTGCCGCCTCCTGGCGTGCCAGCGGGATACGGCGGGGACGCATCTTGATGGGTCGAGCATCACCTGTGTCGATCTCATGCTGCACCAGATGAGTCTGACCCACCTCTTCCTCACTCAACGCAAAGCTGTCTCTGAATTCAAACAGCAACTGCCACAACCGTTCCTGCTGCTCGGGGTCAAGACCAACACAGTTCCTCCCCCATATCTCCCTCACTGCAGACAGTGTCCTCTCCTCTCCCATCTGGGGTAGCTGGGCTGGGGGGGTGCGGCCCGGGCTCACAGAGGGCTGTGTCATGGAGGTAGCTGGGGGAATGTAACACACCGCCGTAGGTGACAGGGGGACTGGGGAAAAGTCACACACAGCTGTGGGGGAGGGGGCGCAGCCATGAGTCTCTGCTGCTTTAACTGTTGGAGTAAAGGGTTTGTTGGGTTGAGTGAATGTGACATTAGGGGGGGCCATGGTGACTTCCGGCCCTCCCTGGAAGCTCAGTGTGCCCCTATTTAGGTCTAACTGGCAGCCTGTGCTCCTAAGAAAGTCCAACCCCAGGATACAAGGGTCCTGCACAGCCGCCACCCACACAGGATGACGCACAGTCCTGCCCCCTACTGTCAGAGTCATTATTCCCTTCCCTTTCATGGGTGCCAGCTCACCTGTGACTGTGCGGAGCTGCACAGTTGTAGGCTCACACTGAGTCCAACCTGGCACAATATCTGGCCTCACCAGGGTTACTGTGGACCCAGTGTCCACCAGGGCGGAGCAGGGCACCCCCTCCACAGTGACAGGGACATGACAAAAGTCCCCAACACAGGTCCGGCCCACCACAACAACAGGCTCCATCCGCTTGCCCTCGTCTGCTTCTGGGGGAAGTGGAGCCTTGCTTCCCCGTCTGTGCCGGTGGGCTCCTCCTGAAGATGATGGTGGTTGGGATAGAAAGCCAGGGGTCCGCATTACCCGGTCTATGCGGACCCCGAGCCGTTTCCCTGAGCTCTGGGGGACATGGGGCAATCTCGGCGCAGATGGCCTGGCTGGCCACAACCCCAGCAGACCCTGGGACCAGGGCGTGTGTTTCGTGCCGCCTGTAGCAACACAGCACGAATGAGTTCTGTCATTTCGGCCACCCATGCAGGCTTTTCCGGCTCCGGGCTGCTCTGCCCCCCAGCTCGCACAGAGGGTGTGTCTCCCTGCACCCCCACCAAAGCCCCAGCTGAAGCCCCAGCCCACACCAGCTCCCTCTCCAAAGCCATCTCCAAGGCTGTCTGCAATGACTCAGGATGAGCCAGCTGGGTCTGTATGCGCAGCTCCGTAGGAGAGAGCGCCTGTATGAACTGGTCCCGTGCTAGCTCGCTCTGCACGGAGGGGGGCATGTGAGCATATGCCCGCCGAGAGAGGCTCTCAATGTCATTAGCTAGCACCCGTAGAGGCTCTCCAGGCTGCCTGCGTCTATTACTCAGTTCGGAGCGCAGTAGCCCGGGCTGTACACACTGTCCATAGCGCCTCCTCAGTGCGCCCACTAAAGCACCATAATCATGTCTGTCCTCGGGGCTAATCAATATCAAACAGGCCAGAGCTTCATCCGTGAGGCATAAAGCCAACTGCAGTGCCCTTTCTTCATCCGACCACCCCCTAAAATGAGCTAACAGTTCAAACTGAGCATGAAAAGCTTCCCAATCCGCCTTACCGGAATACTTCGGGGTCTTAACAGATACGGACGCAGCCGGGAACTGGGCGCCGCCATGTTTGTTTACATCCTGAGCCCCAGATTCCTCGTCACGCCGCGTCGACGTCACCACTTCGGTCCGCCCACCAGAATCCGCGCGAAATACAGTCGACGAAGCACTCATGCCCGCTTCAGCAGCCATCGCTCTAACGTCCTCCCTCAAGCGGCCTCTGCGCTCCGACGCCCTGGCGATCTCCTCAGACAGAACCCCCGACGTCCATTCACACGCACCTCCTTGGCCATAATCGTCCCCTACCTCCACCTTCACTTTCGGATTCCCTCGAAGCATTTTCAATCCCCGTTCTCACCTACGGTAGCTAGCCACATAAGTCAGCTAGCTAGCTGGCTAACTTGTATCAACGTTTTTACTTCTGACACCAACGTAATGACCTGACTAGATCATAAATGAACAATTGTCCAGACAGAGGCTTGAGTTTGCGAATTGACGGTTTATTAAACCAACTTTACACAGGCTACTGTTTGGGCCGTAGCACACGCCAAATAGATGACAGATAACCCACAAGCCAATCGTGACCTTCTCTTGTGAAGCCCAGACGTAAGAGAGAGAGAACAAAGGCTGAACCTGGTCTTAACTTCCAATGCTCCACCCCCCTGCCCAACCCCCCTCCACGCCACTCCGCCAACCACCAGGATGCCCGGCATCAGAACATTCCAGGCATTCCCGTGATTGGCAGATAGCAGGTTGATTGACATGTCGGACCCCGCGAACACTGGGTACTGGTCAGTACAACACAACCACCTCCTAGCCTAACACATAACACACAGCTGTCTGTGCGGGTCGCTACAGTATGTTTCTATCATCATGCATTCAAACATTATTGGAGTTATTTACCCTTGTGGGGATGGCCATGATTAGGGTGACGAAATCAACGGATCACCGTTGGACTCGTCATCTTTCTTGTTGAATCCGGGGAGGACATAAAACAATATAGGGGTAAAATAGTATTGGGAACATAAAATGTGATCAGATGTTTCATCGATGAGAAATTAGCTGAATGTAAACCCAGTTTCACCTAGTTCCATCCTCTCTCACCCGCGTCTTGACTTCCTCTCACTACCATATTTGGTGGTGAGAAAACGTTCTAAACGGATGCTTCAGCTTTATAGCTAGCCCCTGTGATGTGTCTGAGTTACCCTTTCTGTCTGTGGAGAGACCCTTCGGTGGCCAATCTGATTTATGCTACAGAAGAAGCTACTTAGCTAGCTATCAAACACATTTGGGCTAGTTAACATTCGATAGTTAGCTAACCAGTACATTTAGCAGAAAGGGTCTAGTTATATGGTAGCATTTAGCTAACCAGGATTACCATAGCTGTATAATTTTCATGTGGTACTTAGCCACGTTTTGGTTAGTTAGTTAGCTGCCTGCAGCGTCAATGGCTGTCTAGCTAGCTAGCAAGCTAACTATTGTTTACTTATTGGAAAACAATAGCTAGATATTTCTGTTAAATTTATTAGCTAGCCAACTAACTAGCTAACATTAATTTTACATGTCATATCATCCAATAATTTCTTAACTCAAAATGTAACCTAGCTAGTATTGGCTGTTTTGAACTGCAGCCGAATCACATTGGGAATTCATTGGCTATAACTAGTCTTTTTGCCTAATAATGATGTCATTCTTGCGTTCTATGGTCAGAAAATGACATCTTCACCAAAAAGTAGAAAAACCTAAATTAGCATTATTATTAAGTGTTCTATTTTTTATGGAGACATTTGCCTATTACCTAAAAATTTAGAAATCTTACCTTGGCACTGTATAAGCGTTTAAACCCCATTGACATCTCAAGTTGTTTTTTGGTTTACATGCAAAAAAAAAAAAATTTCACATGTGGTGGGGTTAAATGTGGAATGCCTGTCATTTGCCAAATGCACAGCCAACACTTCCGGTCCCTCCAAAATAGGAGTTCACCTTTTTAATTCTATTAATCTAATATCTATTAAGTAATCTATTAATGCCAAGATCGGGTGATATTTCTCCATTTCTATTTTAGATTCAAGCAAACACCTGGAGCAATTAATGCATATTAATCAATCAGAGAGCAATATTTTGGAAAGATTGGCTACAGATGGGAGTTTGGACCGTGTCTGATTTGTTTAAAGATTGTTAAGTGATGGATCTGAGTAAATTGAAGGATAAGACCGGCTCGACCAACCCATTTTAGAATCATTCTGATTGTATAGTGTAATAAATACCATTTAATATAACACAAGCATATTGCTATTACATTGTTATAACTAACTTCTTTCAAAACAGGGTTTCTCACAAACTCATAAGCAGATACTGAGACCCACACACACCCAGAGACAGATGGCTGACACAGACCTTTCATAAACACTGATAAGAAAAGGGTGCTTGGTACTGCATTTCACGAGATACTGAGACACACACATACCCAAGGACAGAGGGCTGACGTAAACCTTTCATAAACACAGATAAGACAGGAACATCTACGCACACACAAAATCTCCTCTTCAGTCTGAACATTTTACAGAGACACACAGAAATGTCAAAATAGGAACATCTACGCACACACCTGATCTCCTGTTTTAGCTGAACATTTCTGAAGACAAAGAACTCTACTCAGAGCCAATGGGACAGTGATACTAGCCTGAAGGGGACCTCGCCCAACTCATCAGAACCAACCAGAGGACCAGAACTTCCAGACTCAACCTACTTTCTGTGCTGTATAAAATGTCTATGCATTCTGTTATCTGGGCTTATTTCTGCAAGTTCCATATGAGCTAAATGAATAAGTCCGTGCACGCTTGTACCAGATATCTTTACTCTTAAATAAAACTGTCGCTTGTCATACAATTTACCACCTTGTCTGAATCGATCCTTGACCGGCTCACCCTTCTCCATATCCAATTATCAACAATAGGCAGTCAAGTCGGAGATAGAACAATTACATTTAAACAGGATTTGAATAATTTCTAAAGGATTTCCATTCCAAAAACCACCTGGTATTGAGGGTGTATAAATTCTTAAACAAAAAAAACAAGGGGACTACATCTTCCCTTAAAGTGATGCTACAGAGGTTTTAAATAATTTTAGCCAGTAGTTTGGAAAATAGCCCTCACGAGCCAAAACTGGTCCCCAAAAATGGTGTACAATTGGGTACTACGTCATCCAATTCGTATGGCATGTAACGCCCTGCAAAAAAAAAATGTAAATCCTGAAATTCTTATATGTTACAAATTCGAATTAGTACAATAAGTTACGAATGTGTAAGTGCTTAAGATCCCATTCAATTTCCTTAAGGGAAAAATGGGGTGAAGATTAATATACAAGAAATTGAATGGGAAAAACAATTTTAGAAAGGGCAGAGTCCAAAACACAAATGGTTTAGTATAATATAATGAATAGATCTTACTGGACTCCCTCTAAAATGCACAAGGCAAAAATGACAACGACAGCAAATGTTGGAGATGTAAATCAGATGACGCTGGCCTTGTTCATATCACCATTGGCCTCATGGTGAAATCCCTGAGCCATGTTTGGACTCACCTTGTTGTGCTGTGCTCACTTGAACAGGAAGGTGGTGCGGCGGTCCATCGTTGGCAAATTTTGCCATCAGACTTTGTCATCAAAGTCTGGCATTCTCTGGATTTATGAACAGTGGAAAAAAACAAGGTCGAATGATGACTTTAGTGATATTTAGGTCGGAGCTCTAGAAAGAGGCCCGAGTTCCCAACTTGGAATTCCGAGTTGGATGACCGTTAAAAACATATTTTCCCCGTCAGAGCTAGTTTTTTCAGAGTTCCTTGTCTTGAACTCACTGAAGTCTGAGATTTCCCAGTTGCAAGTTTTCAGTTTTGAAAGCGGCAGAAGTCATGCTGGGTTGACAGCATGGCCAATGTTGAATGTTTATCCTTTTAAGCTTGGAAAAGAGACCCTTAAACCCAGACTTGTACCGCACATCCACTCCATTGAATAGCAGGCTAGTGATTGTTTTGCAATGCTTGCAGTTAGCCAAACCACGTATTGTTGAATTTGTGATTTCCAACTTGTTGTGTAATGTTTATATCCAATGGCCAATTAGCACCGATAAGTTTTATCTATAATTTCTCTTCATTATTTCTCTTCAAATGACAAGGGTTGAAAAGGATTTGCCAGTAGAGTGTCGACTTGATTCATGATGATGACTGCTAGCTAAGATTTTGAAAGTATGATGTCCAGTCAAAGCTACTGTAGATATCACGTGATTTGACATCATTTTATCTGTGGCCAATGACCTTGAGCCTTCTTGGATCGCACTTCTAATGTAACTCTATGGCAGCACCCAAGGGGCTTGAATTTTTGAGCTCTCCCCGTAGATTTTGCGGTGACGTAGTGTCCCTATGACTGACAGAACACTGAGCCAATCACAGCGCAACTAGAGAACATTATCAACCCCTACGCTCCGTATTTTCTGCTGACTGCCCCACCACCACAGAAAGCACTGAGCTAGGCTGAAACACCTCCATTTTGGAGCTGCCTTACTCAAGAAAGAAAAAAAGAGACCATGTTTGTATGCAGCTTTATTTAGTCAATTATATAAAAAAAATGTTTTACATTGTTTGCAAACTGATATCAGACAAGTATTAATGCCAAAATAACATGTAAAACAGGCCCCCCACACAGGACTTACCATAACAAAGGGGTTGAATACTTATTGACTCAAGATATTTCAGCTTTAAATGTTGTATTCATTTAGAAAATGTTCTACAAACAAAATTCCACTTTGACATTATGGGGTATTGTGTGTAGATCAGTGACACAAAATCTCAATGTTATAAATTCAGGCTGTAACACAACAAAATGTGGAAAAAGTCATGGGGTGTGAATAGATTCTGAAGGCACTGTATATGAAAAAAAAACGTACACGTATCCATTTGAACTTTGCATCTAGAATGTTGCAAATGTATTATGTGTACTACCGACAAGACACCACCCGAGAGCAGTAGATTACCCGTAATCATTGCTGGTAGACGCACTCAAAAACTGTGGCGCACTAATGAACTCGGGTAGTGGACGATATTATCTGATGTAATATGAGCAAAGAAAAAAATTACCACGCAAATAAAAGCAATGAACAGAACATTTAAGAAATTCTGTCAAATTTAAGTCGCATCTTATTTTCTTAAAATTATCTAAATTTCACTATATAAATTCAGTTAAAATAGGCTACCTGCAATGTTTTATTATCATGTACATTATGTCCCATACCATTGATGTTGTAGGCTAATAACGAATTTGTAATTAGGGTACAAAATATGTCCATGTCCGTATTCATTCCTCGAATCCATCCATAGTCTGGTGCCTGGTGTGCAATTGCGCAATGGCCACAGTGGAGTTGGAACTGACGCCAGAAGGCAGCTCCTCTCTTATAGTTACATAACCCATCTGATCAACAGACCCGCGGCATCCATCCACTACACTGTGTAAACAACATTGTACTGCTGCGCAATGCAATGTTTACTCACTGATGAATGTAGGCTACACTGCAGTCTCGTTTGGTATTAGAATACCTCCATCATTGTATGATAGCCTATTTACAGGACAAGAGCAGCCTAATATGTTGTATTCCTATTGAGCACTAGATCACATGTAAACAGCCCTTCATTAATAATTGTGCAGTTGTATTTTTCTTGAATCATGTACTGTATAGGCTATGTAGCCTATTGTCTCTTACTGTTTTTCTTAGGGAAAACGTAATCCATTAAATTAGGTAATACTATTATTGATCACGTTTTAATCCGTTTTTTCATTATAATTCCCTTATCAAAATGATTGTAACTGTTTTTCTCTGTTATGTGCTGTTGTTTTGGAGCGTGGCTGACTGCGCCATTGTTGTATGAATAGAATAGCCTAATGTCCCTAAATCCTCCGAGGTGTTCTGCGCTACATCAGAAATCGTGCGCAGACAAAACAACAACAACAACAACAACAAACACAAACCGAGCCATGCTGTCCGTTGCCAAGCCAGCGGCTGCTGCGGACATCTGCAAACACTGACCCGGAATCAGTTCAAACAGCCGCCATCCTATCCCTTCCTACAGGGTTAAAATCACTAACACTGATCTCAAATCAGTGGTAGGGTTGATTCCAGACCTCACAAAGCTTGGCTACCCATGGTAGCCACACCCCTCTATTGAATCAAATGGGTAGGCCAAATGGAGATTTTGATAGACGTTTGCAGCGACTAGCCTACTACTGACTCAAGACTGCCCTAGCAACCCGGTGGATGAGCCAACCATAACCGTGTAAAACTCGAGACTCTGCCGCTACTGGGGACAGGAAACGACAGAGATCAGAGAGAGCTGCGGAACAGTGTGGCTGGCGGTACAATACAGCGTTATAACAAGTCAGACGTCTGGTACTTTCAAGGCACGGTAGCGGGAATGGAGGATTTATGGAATGACGATTTGAACACTGGGACAGGTTCGGCGTGAGCGGCAAGCTTTGATGTTACAGTGGAACACACTGTAGATGTAGGCTAATTTGTATAATTGTTTATGTTACATTGTGTTGTCACTTTCGTTGGCAAAATTGACACTTGTAGCTTTCATTCAAATTCCTATTTTAGGAGACTTCAAATCTGTGTTTGATGCATTTATTCTAAATGGATACATTGTGAGTTCCCAGATATTCATTATGACTGATAATATAAGGCTATCCACTGGATGAACTGTCAAAGAACACAACATTCAACTTGACTCGCTTCTTTGCTACTTTAATTCGTGCGTCACACAGCTCTCAAATCTTGAGTTGGAAGAGAAATATAAGTGATTGAACAGTCTTGTACAAGTTGTTCCATGATGGAACATAATCATTCTTCACCGCGAGGATGAACCACAGAACCAGCCCCGCCAAGGCTTACGATTTTCTGCTTAAGTTTCTCCTGGTGGGAGACAGCGATGTGGGAAAGGGGGAGATACTGGCGAGCCTCCAGGACGGAGCCAGCGAGTCTCCGTATGGCTACAACATGGGTGAGTGTCCAGTATTCAACGGCAGCCAGAACTATAAACAAACAAATGACATATTTTCATTTCAAACATTTATTTATAGAAAGTATTGAAGATTACATGTTATGATCACCAGGACTCGATAATATAGAACTTTTTTCAATGTTTGTATTGCACAACAAACAAGTGGTCACACACAGTACGTTTTATGCACAGCTTGTTCTGGATGGTCCGTGTCATCAGAGCCCCGAAAAGCGCTGTGGTCGTCATGCTTTAGCTAGCCAGTGCACATTCTTTAGGTTTAAAGGGTTATATTTAGGATTAGTGGACCAATACCAAGACTGGACATGTCATCTTGGACATCTGAGAGTAGGTTTGCATCCCAAATGGCACCCGATAGTGCACTACTTCAGACCAGTGCCCTATTTAGGGAATATGGTGCCTTTAGGACCATATTGTGGATGATCATCATGAGTGACAGGACATATGGGCTTAGATGTCACCTACCCGTGTCAGAGCTTGACAGTCACCTCTACTCTAGGAAAAAAAATCATAGGTGTTTTATTACTGGGGATATTAACGTAATGGCATGTCTCAGGGTGGACACATTGGCAGTCAGGATCTCAAGTCGTCATCAAGTGTTAACACCCCATGGTTCCCCTTATCCAATTGTCGGTGGAGAAACACGTTTTTGAGTGTTCAGAAATAAAACTCATAAGTTCTTCTGACCGGCTTGAAAGAGGCTAGAGTCTTCAGAGGTGTAAGGATAATTATGCGTTTGAAATTAGGGTATTTGGTGCAGTTCCACATAAAAGGAGTGTAATAAAAGCTTGGCCATATGTACCACAACATATACAAAAGCATGTGGACACCCCTTCAAATTAGTGGATTCGCCTATTTCAGCCACACCCGTTGTTGACAGGGGTATAAAATTGAGCACACAGCCATGCAATCTCCATAGACAAACATTGACAGTAGAATGGCCCATACTGAAGAGCTCAGAAACTTTCAATGTGGCAACGTTATAGGAGGCCACCTTTCCAACAAGTCAGTTTGTCAAATTTCTGCCCAGCTAGAGCTGCCCCGGTCAACTGTAAGTGCTGTTATTTTGAAGTAGAAACGTCTAGGAGCAACAACGGCTCAGCCGCGAAGTGGTAGGCCACACAAGCTCACAGAACGGGACCGCCGAGTGCTGAAGCGCATAGCGCGTAAATCTGTCCTCGATTGCAACACTTACTACAGAGTTCCAAACTGCCTCTGGAAGCAACATCAGCACAATAACTGTTCGTCGGGAGTTTCATGAAATAGGTTTCCATTGCCGAGCTACCGCACACAGGCTGGAGCGGTGTAAAGCTCGCCGCCATTGGATTCTGGAGCAGTGGAAATGCGTTCTCTGGAGTGATGAATCACTCTTCACCATCTGGCAATCTGACTGACTAATCTGGGTTTGGCGGATGCCAGGAGAATGCTACCTGCCCCAATGCATAGTGCCAACTGTAAAGTTTGGTGGAGGAGGAATAATTTGTCTGGGGCTGTTTTTCATGGTTCGGGCTAGGCCCCGTAGTTCCAGTGAAGGGAAATCTTAACGCTACAACATACAATGACATTCTAGTCGATTCTGTGCTTCCGACTGGGGAAGGCCTTTTCCTGTTTCAGCATGACAATGCCCCCGTGCACAAAGCGAGGTCCATACATAAATGGTTTGTTGAGATCGGTGTGGAAGAACTTGACTGGCCTGCACAGAGCCTTTACCTCAACCCCATCGAACACCTTTGGGATGAATTGGAATGCTGACTGCGAGCCAGGCCTAATCTCCCAACATCAGTGCCCGACCTCACTAATGCTCTTGTGGCTGATTGAAAGCAAGTCCCCGCAGCAATGTTCCAACATCTAGTGGAAAGCCTTCCAAGAAGAGTGGAGGCTGTTATAGCAGCAAAGGGGGGACCAACTCCATATTAATGCCCATGAATTTGGAATGAGATGTTCGACGAGTACGTGTCCACATACTTTTGGTCATGTAGCTGTATGTCTCACCACCAGTTGCTTTTCACCACAATGCGTAACTTGAGTATAACACCCTAAAGGTGGCAGGTACAGTGCCTTCAGAAAGTATTCATACCCTTTGACTTATTCCATATTTTGTTGTGTTACAGCCTGAATTCAACATCGATTAAATATTTTTATAAATCTCACCAATCTACACACAATACCCCACAATGACAAATGGAAAACATGTTTTTATAACTGTTTGCAAATGTATTGAAAATGAAATACAAAAATATCTAATTTCCATTCCCACCCCTCAGTCAATACTTTGTAGAAGCACCTTTGGCAGCGATTACAGCTTTCAGTATGGTGTGTATGTTATCATGTGTGTGTATGCATGTGTCTGTGCCTATGTTTGTGTTACTTCACAGTCCCCACTGTTCCATAAGGTGTATTTTAAATAAATATCTATATAAATACATTTGATTTGATATTTTTTACCTGCTTTTTAAATCTGATTCTAATGCTTGATTCAGTTGCCTGATGTGGAATAGAGCTCCATGTAGTCATGGCTCTAGTATTGCACACAGTGTTAGTCCATGCAACTTAGTATGTGACTTTGATTTTATGATTTGTAAAAAAAAAAAAAAAAATTACTTATTTTGGCTTGCCATAACAAAGGGGTTGGATACTTATTGACTCAAGACAATTCTAAATTCTAAAAATATAATGTGTGTAGACCAGTGACAAAAAAACAACCTTTTATACATTTGAAAATCAGGCTGTAATGTGGAAAAAGTCAAGGGGTGTGAATACTTTCTGAAGGCACTGTAGATGCGATTTCAGAAACATGTCCAAGCTTGTTTCTGCAACCTTGAGAAAACTCTCCAGCGTTGGTCGAAGACAGCTCAGGCATCAGACAGCTAATCATGCAAAGCCCACACCAATGTGTTCTGATAAGTCAATACGTCAGTTACTGCATCTCCACAACATCCAGCACACAAAATGACAGAAGAATTCAGAGGGGAAAAATAACAGCTACTGCAGGGCATGAACCAATTATTGTGTTGTGGACATAAAGACACATTGTTAATACACAATAAAGTACATCTTATCTTATCCAAAACTCTACCATAACCATTAGGGGAAACACAAAACTGAACTTGAATCAGCGTCTAGGTGAAACGTCATCCTACTCTGTTAGTTGTTTACCTGCATTTGCAGGTAGCTGACTAAGCTTAGGTTGTTGTGGAAAATGTAATGAGGTACATGATAGAGAGAGCTTACCTCAGGGACTGACTGTTATAGTTCCAGGCCTGGGGAGAGCACTACAAAGGAAGTCCTCTCTGTGTACTCTGGTACCCTCCGTGTTGTCCTTTGGTCTGGTTGATATACAATGTTCCCATACCACTGGCCTATTAGATATAGTCGGAAACACCCAGGTACGTTTATGAAGTGGCGGCTATGATGGTCGGCCTATTTGTGGTTTATTTATTAGTGGACATGTATTGTGCAATTTTGGAGTCACTTTTATTGTAAATAAGAATATGATATGTTTCTGAACACTTCTACATTAATGTTGCTGTTTCCAGGATTATGGATCATGATGAATGAATCGTGAATAATGATAAGTGAGAAAGTTGCAAAATGACACACTCAATTATTTACCATTCATTTCTATTGGGCGCATCATAATCCGAAACAACCAAAACAAATGGCAAATGCAGCCAACAAGTTTGTAGTCACAAGCTTGATGTAGTCATGGTGTGTTAGGAATATGGGACCAAATACTAAACTTTACTGCTTTAATACACCTTGAAATGGGGGGGATCAGATACATAAAGTAAAACGGTAAAATAGATATGTATGAAAATACCCTCAAATAAAAGGTGACATTCTGTACTATCACCTCATATGAAACATTTGATCTCAAATCTAAAATACTTGAGTATAGAGCCACATTAAAATATGTAGCTTCAGTGACATGTATTCATGGATGCCAAGGGAAGCCAGGCTTCCCCAAAAAGCGGACCAAGAAAAAAACATAAAAAATAATTTATCTTTCGTCTCTGTGTTTCATAATGTTCCTTCAATTCGCAAGAGGCTGAATGTATCTCCCCGGAGAAAGTATCCGGGCAAGTGAAATAGCACCCCTCTGTCTTTGTATGTGTAGCCCATCTATCTGATGCTGTTTGGTCAAAAAGAGTAGGATTTTGTTGCCGCCTGGAGCATTGAATGCAAGGGAAGCCAGCCTCCTTTGATAATTTTTTTAATACAATAATAGCCAATCAGCGTTGAGCTAAACTGAGTGAGCTCAACTGTGAATGGTCCTGTCGCACCAAAACAAGTGTCAAGGGAAGCCAGTTTGGACTTCGCTTCACACCAATCACATCACATTAAAGGTCAAATGTCATTGACAGAAAAATTGTCCTCCAGTGGCTAGCTAGCTAGCTAAAATTGTCCCTTTCCTAATTTAGCCATGGATGGAGATAGGGATTTGGACTTGTGGTTTTACTTAATTCTCTGTACTGGCCAATGATTATAACGGTGTTTCTGATCCAACCATAAATTCATAGGATGGAAGTTCAATATGTAGCTAGATGTAGTAGGCTAATGTTAACTAGCTGGCTAATCATTGCCCGTGAAAGGAAGTTGGGCTAGAGAGCAAGCATTTTAGCCAGGTAGCTTAGGACAACAAAAACTAAGTGTGTACTGTATGACGGAGTTATACACCGTTTTGGCAACATGAAAAAGTGGAGGATGGCATTGGCGTTTCTCAGCAAGTAGAGTGAGTCAACATGTTTTTCTACTTATTTAGCCTACGTTGATTGGACTAAATGGTTTTTGGAATCTTTTAGTTGTCACTGTATTAGACTAAGCAGAGGTGATTTGATGACGTTGAAGTTGAAATGGTGCTGGAATAGTGGAGGCAGCTCCTGTTTTCTTTGCGACTTGCAGTAAAGCTCCGGTGTTCTAAATCAATAGCTGTTTAGTAGTCCGAAAACTTGCTTGACGATGTTGTAGGTCATGTAACTGTTTGTTACATGCAATATGTTTTGTGGACTTCACTGAACAGAGGTTGCTCTCCGGTTTTGTGATGAAACAAAGGTGTGATTGAATTTATTCTGCCACTGTCTTCTTATTGTCTTGACCTTTAGGCCTATATATCACGGTGTCAAGGCATATGAACTAACAGGTTATAGAGCAAACAATGCAATTATCACAAAACATACAGTAGGTTGTAATATGGCTTTTTTCCCTGGCTTGTCTTCCCAAGTGATTTTACCCACGCACCGCTACAGTTTAGCTTCACTGTTCAAATAAATACGTAGGGGGGTGTAGTGCACTATTTTTGACCATAGCCCTATGGGCCCCGTTTTGACCAGAGCCCTATGGGCCCCGTTTTGACCAGAGCCCTATGGGCCCCGTTTTGACCAGAGCCCTATGGGCCCCGTTTTGACCAGAGCCCTATGGGCCCCGTTTTGACCAGAGCCCTATGGGCCCCATAGTGGCCATTGTCTTGATATCAGGGCCTATTCAATGACTTAAGACAGTCTGGGCCAGTGTTTGTAAATAAAGGTTTGGACTTCGGTTTAGTGTCTCATCCAATGGAATGAGAGTAGGTAAGTGAGTGTTGAAATATGTTGATATGACGACTGCTCACTGTGCCCAGTGTTCAGTAATAAATGGTGTGTGAGTCACCTCGTCAACTGTTTGATCCAGCACTGACCCCAGTTAAGGTGTCTGAGTGAGAGAGAGACAATGAAAGAGAGGCAGAGGAACAGGGAGATGGTGAGAGAGATGGGAGTCTAGATGTTAGGGGAGAGGAGTTCTGTCTCTGCTTAAACTCTGATACATAGCAACAATTGCTAGAGCGACAATGTAGCTGCCTCTGCTCCCCTGCCTGGATGATGGGTCTTACACTATGGAAAGACTTGCTGCTCCTCTCGATGAATACTGGCTTTATTAACAGTTAGCTCAGTCTATACAGTGGGGAGAACAAGTATTTGATACACTGCCGATTTTGCAGGTTTTCCTACTTACAAAGCATGTAGAGGTCTGTAATTTGTATCATAGGTACACTTCAACTGTGAGAGACGGAATCTAAAACAAAAATCCAGAAAATCACATTGTATGATTTTTAAGTAATTAATTTGCATTTTATTGCATGACATAAGTATTTGATACATCAGAAAAGCAGAACTTAATATTTGGTACAGAAACCTTTGTTTGCAATTACAGAGATCAGACGTTTCCTGTAGTTCTTGACCAGGTTTGCACACACTGCAGCAGGGATTTTGGCCCACTCCTCCATACAGACCTTCTCCAGATCCTTCAGGTTTCGGGGCTGTCGCTGGGCAATACGGACTTTCAGCTCCCTCCAAAGATTTTCTATTGGGTTCAGGTCTGGAGACTGGCTAGGCCACTCCAGGACCTTGAGATGCTTCTTACGGAGCCACTCCTTAGTTGCCCTGGCTGTGTGTTTTGGGTCGTTGTCATTCTGGAAGACCCAGCCACGACCCATCTTCAATGCTCTTACTGAGGGAAGGAGGTTGTTGGCCAAGATCTCGCGATACATGGCCCCATCCATCCTCCCCTCAATACGGTGCAGTCGTCCTGTCCCCTTTGCAGAAAAGCATCCCCAAAGAATGATGTTTGCACCTCCATGCTTCACAGTTGGGATGGTGTTCTTGGGGTTGTACTCATCCTTCTTCTTCCTCCAAACACAGCGAGTGGAGTTTAGACCAAAAAGCTCTATTTTTGTCTCATCAGACCACATGACCTTCTCCCATTCCTCCTCTGGATCATCCAGATGGTCATTGGCAAACTTCAGACGGGCCTGGACATGCGCTGGCTTGAGCAGGGGGACCTTGCGTGCGCTGCAGGATTTTAATCCATGACGGCGTAGTGTGTTACTAATGGTTTTCTTTGAGACTGTGGTCCCAGCTCTCTTCAGGTCATTGACCAGGTCCTGCCGTGTAGTTCTGGGCTGATCCCTCACCTTCCTCATGATCATTGATGCCCCACGAGGTGAGATCTTGCATGGAGCCCCAGACCGAGGGTGATTGACCGTCATCTTGAACTTCTTCCATTTTCTAATAATTGCGCCAACAGTTGTTGCCTTCTCACTAAGCTGCTTGCCTATTGTCCTGTAGCCCATCCCAGCCTTGTGCAGGTCTACAATTTTATCCCTGATGTCCTTACACAGCTCTCTGGTCTTGGCCATTGTGGAGAGGTTGGAGTCTGTTTGATTGAGTGTGTGGACAGGTGTCTTTTATACAGGTAACGAGTTCAAACAGGTGCAGTTAATACAGGTAATGAGAGGAGAACAGGAGGGTGTCTTAAAGAAAAACTAACAGGTCTGTGAGAGCCGGAAATCTTACTGGTTGGTAGGTGATCAAATACTTATGTCATGCAATAAAATGCAAATTAATTACTTACAAATCATACAATGTGATTTTCTGGATTTTTGTTTTAGATTCCGTCTCTCACAGTTGAAGTGTACCTATGATAAAAATTACAGACCTCTAAATGCTTTGTAAGTAGGAAAACCTGCAAAATCGGCAGTGTATCAAATACTTGTTCTCCCCACTGTATATATGTGTGTGTGTGTGTGTGTGTGTGTGTGTGTGTGTGTGTGTGTGTGTGTGTGTGTGTGTGTGTGTGTGTGTGTGTGTGTGTGTGTGTGTGTGTGTGTGTGTGTGTGTGTGTGTGATTTGTCCGTTTGACTGCCAGATGGTGAAGCGTGATTCACCACTCCAGCCGACACTTGTGGCATTGCGCATGGTGATCTTAGGCTTGTGTGCAGCTGCTCGGCCATGGAAACCCATTTCTTGAAGCTCCTGACGAACAGTTCCTGTGCTGACGTTGCTTCCAGAGGCAGTTTGGAACTCCCACGTTGAAAGTCACTGAGCTCTTCAGTACAGGCCATTCTACTGCCAATGTTTGTCTATGGAGATTGCATGGATGTGTGCTCGATTTTATACACCTATCAGCAATGGGTGTGGCAGAAATTGCCAAGTCCACTAATTTCAAGGGGTGTCCACATACTTTTGTATTTTTAAATGGTGGCATGTGAGTCTGACTGGCTGGCTAGTTGCAAGTGGAAAGCAGCACAGCCCAGCAGGGGAGCTTTCAGTCTGCTTACGTTCAGAGTCCCCGCCAGTAGCAATGGAATGTTATCGAGCTGACATGAGTCTATTATGCATAGACTCATGTCTGTGCATGTAGCACAGAACATTGTTATACAGTGTTTGTATCCCAAAATGGCACTCTATTCCCTATACAGTGCACTCCTTTAGACCAGGGCCCACAGGGCTCTGGCCAAACGTAGTGCACTATGTTGGGAATAGGGTGCCATTTGGGACACAGGAAGTCTTTTTTTCTATGTAGTGTTTTTTCTGCTCTGCAACCGTCAGAAAGTGTAACACCTGGGTTCAAATACGGGTGTATTTGAGTATGTGTTATTTAAAATACTTTTTCTGTGTATTTGAGTATTTTCAAATTCACAGCGCAAAACAAGTAGTTTTATTTGAGTATTTGAATGGTTATTTGTATTTAAAAAAAATATTCTTTCTAATTGTATGTCTTGCTAATTGTATGTCTTCCAAATTGTATTTGAAAGTCTTTTCAAATACATATTTCAAATACTATTTCCAAATACCTTAGTTAAATGGTTAAATGTATGGAAGTGTGTTTGAGTATTTTAAAATACTTTCCAAGTGTATTACTATAGTATTTCCAAATACATTCCAAAATTCAAATACTTTTTTTTTCAAATGTAGGTTATCTGAATACTTACTTCGGAATGTATGGGGAAATAATTCATTAATTTTAAATAGTATTTGAACCAAGGTCTGGAAAGTTTCACCCTATTAACACGCCTCTGAGAGGGGGTTCCCAACATTCAATGTGAAGTACTTTTGTGATTCAGGGAGTGTTATAGGCTATAAATGCAAGACATCATTATAATCATCATCAGTGTTTGTTTTTATTCTCTAACTGATGTTTGTTTGACTGATTCCTAGAGGGAGCTGTATAAAAGGCAGTCAGGCTAAGTCCCAAATGGCACCCTATTCCCTATGGGTCCTGGTCAAAAGTAGTGCACTATATTGGGGATAGGGTGCTATTTGGGATGCAACCACCGTTTTCCTCAGAGGATCTTAGTTAGCTGTTAATTACCTTATTTTCTCTGTTAGTGTTTTTTCCTAATGTTCTAATTACAACAATGCCAAGCGTCATCATCTAGAGCAGTGGTTCCAAAACTTTTTATAGTCCCGTACCCCTTCAAGCATTCAACCTCCAGCTGTGTACACCCTCCAACACCAGGGTCAGCGCACTCTCAAATGTTTTTTGCCATCATTGTAAGCCTGCCACACACACACAATATACGATACATTTGTTAAACATAAGAATAAGTGTGTGTTTTTGTCACAACCTGGCTCGTGGGAAGTGACAAAGAGCTCCTATAGGACCAGGGCACAAATAATAATATAATAATAATCAATAATTTTGCTCTTTATTTAGCCATCTTACATATAAAACCTTATATGTTCATCAAAAATTGTGAATAACTCACCACAGGTTTGACTTTTTCTTCTTCCAATTTTAACCTTTATTTACAGTTGAAATTGGAAGTTTACATACAGAATCCACTCTCACATGGGTAGGTGGTTACAAAGGGCATCAGTGTCTTAACAGCACGATTTGCCAAGGCAAAAAAACTCTGAGCGCAGCCCTATCCAGAAATGTTCAGATATCGGTAAGTGGACTGGAGGCAGGGCATGAAAGGGATAACGAATCCAGTTGTTTGTGTCGTCCGTTTCGGGAAAGTACCCGCGTAATTGCGCACCCAGCTCACGCAGGTGCTTCGCTATATCACATTTGACATTGTCCGTAAGCTTGAGTTCATTTGCACACAAAAAATCATACAATGATGGAAAGACCTGTGTTGTCCTTGTTAATGCTGACAGAAAAGAGCTCCAACTTCTTAATCAGAGCCTCAATTTTGTCCCGCACATTGAATATAGTTGCGGAGAGTCTCTGTAATCCTAGATTCAGATCACCTAGATAGGCCAGTCGTGTGAGAAACTCATCATCATGCAAGCGGTCAGACAAGTGAAAATAATGGTCAGAAAATAAAACTTTAAGCTCGTCTCTCAATTTAAAAAAACATGTCAATACTTTGCCCCTTGATAACCAGTGCACTTCTGTATGTTGTAAAAACGTTACATGGTCGCTGCCCATATCATTGCATAATGCAGAAAAAAATACGAGAGTTCAGGGGCCTTGCTTTAACAAAGTTAACCATTTTCACTGTAGTGTCCAAAACGTCTTTCAAGCTGTCAGGCATTCCCTTGGCAGCAAGAGCCTCTCGATGCTGCAGTGTGCCCAAGTGGCGTCGGGAGCAACTGCTTGCACGCGCATTACCACTCCACTATGTCTCCCTGTCATGGCTTTTGCACCATCAGTACAGATACCAACACATCTTGACCACCAAAGTCCATTTGATGTCACAAAGCTGTCCAGTACTTTAAAAATATCCTCTCATGTTGTCCTGGTTTCCAGTGGTTTGCAGAAGAGGATGTCTTCCTTAATTGACCTCCCATAAACGTAATGGACTTATACCAGGAGCTGTGCCAGGCCCGCCACGTCTGTTGGCTCATCCAGCTGTAACACATATAATTCACTGGCTTGTATGCGAAGCAGTAATTGTTTCAAAACATCTCCTGCCATGTCACTGATGTATTGTGAAACAGTGTTGTTTGATGAAGGAATTGTCTGTATATTTTTGGGGGTCCTTTTCCCCCAGCATTGTCCCAGCCACATCCGCGGCAGCAGGAAGAATTAAGTCCTCCACAATAGTATGGGGCTTGCCTGTCCTAGCCACTCGGTAGCTCACCATATAAGACGCTTCTAGCCCCTTCTTATTAATGATATCTGTTGCTTTTATACATGTCTTACTACTCAAATGTCGGCTTTATTCTTGCTCAAAAAACTCCCATGGCTTATGATTTATTTAATGATTTCTTTCAGATTTTATTTATTTCATCACATTCCCAGTGGGTCAGAAGTTTACATGCACTAAGTATTTGGTATTCAATTAGTATTTGGTAGCATTGCCTTTAAATTGTTTCACTTGGGTCTAACGTTTCAGGTAGCCTTCCACAAGCTTCTTACAATAAGTTGGGTGAATTTTGGCCCATTCCTCCTGACAGAGCTGGTGTAACTGAGTCAGGTTTGTAGGCCTCCTTGCTTGCACATGCTTTTTCAGTTCTGCCCACACATTTTCTATGGGATTGAGGTCAGGGCTTTGTGATGGCCACTCCAATACCTTGACTTTCTTGTCCTTAAGCCATTTTGCAACAACTTTGGAAGTATGCTTGGGGTCATTGTCCATTTGGAAGACCCATTTGCAACCAAGCTTTAACTTCCTGACTGATGTCTTGTTGCTTCAATTTATCCACATAATTTTCCTTCCTCATAATGCCATGTATTTTGTAAAGTGCACCAGTCCCTCCTGCAGCAAAGCACCCCCACAACATGATGCTGCCACCCCCGTGCTTCACGTTTGGGATGGTGTTCTTCGTCTTGCAAGTCTCCCCCTTTTCCTCCAAACATTATTAACATTATTGCCAAACAGTTCTATTTTTGTTTCATCAGACCAGAGGACATCTCTCCATGTGCAGTTGCAAACCGTAGTCTGGCTTTTTTATGGCGGTTTTGGAGCAGTGGCTTCTTCCTTGCTGAGCGGCCTTTCAGGTTATGTCGATATAGGACTCATTTTACTGTGGATATAGATACTTTTGTTTCCTCCAGCATCTTCACAAGGTCCTTTGCTGTTGTTCTGGGATTGATTTGCACTTTTCGCACCAAAGTACGTTCATCTCTAGGAGACAGAACGCGTCTCTTTCCTGAGCGGTGTGGCGGCTGCGTGGTCCCATGGTGTTTATACTTGCGTACTATTGTTTGTACAGATGAATGTGGTACCTTCAGGCGTTTGGAAATTGCTCCCAAGAATGAACCAGACTTGTGGAAGTCTTTGGCTGATTTCTTTTGATTTTCCCATGATGTCAAGCAAAGAGGCACTGAGTTTGAAGGTAGGCCTTGAAATACATCCACAGGTACACCTCCAATTGACTCAAATGATGTCAATTAGCCTATCAGAAGCTTCTTAAGCCATGACATAATTTTCTGGAATTTTCCAAGCTGTTTAAAGGCACAGTCAACGAGGTGTATGTAAACGTCTGACCCACTGGAATTGTGATACAGTGAATTATAAGTGAAATAATCTGTCTGTAAACAATTGTTGGAAAAATGACTTGTGTCATGCACAAAGTAGATGTCCTAACCGACTTGCCAAAACTATAGTTTGTTCACAAGAAATTTGTGGAATGGTTGAAAAATTTGTTTTAATGACTTCAACCTAAGTGTATGTAAACTTCCGACTTCAACTGTATGTGTGGTAGTATGTATGTGTTCATACTCTGACTGTTATTGCACTCCTTTATAAAACCCCTCATTGAGAATGTGTAATAGAAACCAACCTTTAACTGATTATACAGTGGAAGTTATCTAATTAATGATCTTCTGGATAATACAATTAGGGAGGCATGGTAAGCTCTCTCTGAGGAATTTCAGTTTCTATATTTCACCAATTAAGACATGTTTTCCAAAATTATTTTGAGATCTCTACATTGCTACTTTAGGATTGTAAACAAAAAGTTCTGTCTGCCTTTTTCTGGGTTGCAGCTTGAATTTTATACATAGAGGACAATATCCACAAGCTGAAGAGTGTGTGGGTATTCTCTTGCTCGACCAGTGATATCTGTTGGATGTTTGTACACTATAATTTATCCTGGTTGCCCTGACATGGTTTGTTGTCTGTGGCCCTGCTGTGTTTTTCTTTAGTATCACAGGACATGATGAATCTGATGTGTGTTTATATAAGAGCCACAGTTTCCTCCACCTCCAGGCTGGTTTGGCTTGTTTTCAGCAGCATGAAACAAAGGCGCTTCCCAAATGGCACCCTTTTCCCTTTATAGTGCACTACTTTTGACTGGCCTCTGGACAAAGTAGTGCACTGTATAGGGAATAGGGTGCCATTTGGGATGTTGACCGTGTTTCCCCTTCCGCACTCTGGCCAATAATTGCTGTTGATGTTAGGCTACTAAATGTGGAATCAACAGGATCCAAGGCGCATCTCAGTTTTCTGGGTCAGCTCTACTAATAGGAGGAAATAGAAGGAGAGAGTGGAAGCATTTCTGTGATCAGCCCGTCTCCATGGCCAGAGATCAGCCAGTCTCCGTAGCCAGAGATCAGCCCGTCTCCATGGCCAGAGATCAGCCAGTCTCCGTAGCCAGAGATCAGCCAGTCTCCGTGGCCTGAGATCAGACCGTCTCCGTGGCCTGAGATCAGACCGTCTCCGTGGCCTGAGATCAGACCGTCTCCGTGGCCTGAGATCAGACCGTCTCCGTGGCCTGAGATCAGACCGTCTCCGTGGCCAGAGATCAGACCGTCTCCGTGGCCTGAGATCAGACCGTCTCCGTGGCCTGAGATCAGACCGTCTCCGTGGCCTGAGATCAGACCGTCTCCGTGGCCAGAGATCAGACCGTCTCCGTGGCCTGAGATCAGACCGTCTCCGTGGCCAGAGATCAGACCGTCTCCGTGGCCAGAGATCCCCTACATACAATCACCTCCAAAATTACTGCCACCCTTGATAGATAGAGCCAAAAAGACTGTATTAAATCATTAGAAATACTGAGCTACAGTATATTGTATGCTCAAAAATGTGTTTATGTATATTTTTTTATACTAATACAATTGCTCAGAGAAAAATGTTGTTTGTAACAAGTAATAAGTGTCAAAATTATTGGTACCCCTGTTTTCAATATTTTGTGCACCCTTCCAAGGATAACAGCACATGGCTTTAAAAAAAAATGTTTTATGAGGTTGGAGAACACATTAGGAGGGATCTTTCCTTCATACAGGATGTTTCCAGATCCTTGATATCCTTGGGTCTGCGCTTATGGACTGCCCTCTTCAATTAAAACCACAGGTTTTCAAATGGGATTCAAGTCCAGAGCCTGAGATCAATTAACCAATTCTTAGTGGATTTCCATGTGTGCTTGGGGTTATTGTCTTGCTGGAAGATCCCCTTGCGGACAACTTTCAGCCTCCTGGCAGAGGCAACCAGGTCTTTGTCTAAAATGTCATAGTACTTGGTAAAGTTCGTGGTGCCGTTGACCTTAAAGGGAGACTTTGGGTTTTTGGCAAGGAGGCCCTTTATCTACTTTTCCAGAGTCAGGTGAACTTGTGGCTACTACCTCTAACTTCCTTCATACTTGACACAGAGACATAAAATTGTATCCACAAATTAATCTGACTCTGGGGATACCAAATCCAAAATGCCAAAATCCCTTTAACAAGGGCCCAAGGTCCAGTGGAAGCAAAACAGACCCATAACATCAAAGATCCACAATCATATTTGACAGTAGGTATGAGGTTCTTTTCTGCGTATGCATCCTTCTTTCAAGGCCAAACCCACCACTGGAGTGCGTCGCCAAAGAGCTATATTTTCGTCTTATATGATCATACCATCCCGTTCCGGTCCAAGTGCCAATGCCGTTTAGCAAACTCCAGGAGTTAACATGCATGTGTTGGATGTTTCTTAATAAAGGCTTTTTTATGGCAACCATTCTAAATAGCCTATTGGCATGGAGGTGGCATCTAATTGTAGATTTGGAGACTTGCTGACCTCAAGATGCAGCCAAGTTCTGGAATTCTCCAACTGTGGCCCTTGGACTTTTCTTTGCGTCCCAAATCATCTTCCTCACAACATTTGGGGACAAGACAGACTTGCATCCTCTACCAGGCGAGTTTACCACTGTTCAGTGGTTTTAAACTTCTTAATTGTTGCCGTGATAGTGGTAAGTGGTATAATTGTTTTTCAATAGTTTTTTTGTTCCCATTGCCTGATTTATGAAATTCAACCACCATTTGTCTCTTTTCATTTGTGAGTTCTTCTCCATGGATGACAAAGTGATTTTACATGCATGTTACCGGGGGTGAAAGTATATTTAATTTCTTCGGGAACCTTCTATGTGTGCACACACTTTAATTACAATTTTAATGGACCTAATCATAGAAATACATATAGAATTCCTATTAATTTAATAGGACCTCTTTGGGCTTAATAGTAAAGATTTGTCATTTAAGCCTACCTTTTAATGTGACATAAACACAACCAGTCATGATGTTTTCATCTGATTGTCAAACAATTATTTTTTGCTCATCTTTATCAAGGTTGGCAATAATGTTGGAGGTCTGTAGTGCACTACTTTTATCCAGGGCCCATGGGGCTTTCATGAAAAGTAGTGAACTATGTAGGGAATAGGGTGCCATTTGCCGGGCAGTCGGGGAGAGATGATGGCTGAGAGTGCGTTAGTAAATTCACTCTGGCTATCTACTCCGATTTCAGAGGACTCTCGTCTGAGTGCCAGAGCAGCAGAATAACTGATGAATTTACGAACACCCAACACCCGTTGAATATGGCCGGTGTCAGTAAACATTGGCAATAAAAGTGTAATTAAATTGTGCCTGCGGCGCAGTTACAGTCACCAATGGTCAGATTAAGGTGCTCTCTCTTTTGTCTGGAAGTAGCTAGCAAGCTAGCCAACGTTAGCCAGTTAGCTTGGGTGCTTGACTGCCGTTGTGAGGTCAGAACGCTTGGATCAACCCTACTCCTCGGCCAGAGTGTCCAGTGCATGCTCTGAATTTACGAACGCCCAGTGGGCACTCTGAGCGCACTCTGGCACTCCAGATTGAATTTACGAACGCACCCTGAGTTGGAGCGCTCACAGGTGAATGACCACAGACTCCAGAAGCAGTGGAACAGTTGGAACACAGACAGTGGAGTGACCACAGACATTCTGGATTCCTTCCATAAACTGTTATTCCAGTCCCAAGCCACGGAACAGTTCCAAACCAAAATGAATCACTTGATAATAGTTCAGAACACACACACACAGGGAAAGAGGCACGTATGCACACAGACAGACAGACATACACACACACACAGATTTGAATAATTATTTTTGAAGAACAGTGTCTGGAACACAGTTCTCCATTTTGACTTTAATTTGCTATTTTTTAAATGAATGTATAGTAAGATGAGGTGTTCATGTTTTAAATGGCCCTCTGTCTTCTTGCTACATCTGTATAGCACTTCTTACAATTGAGTCCATGTTTTCAAAAACCACCACTGAAGGTTCTAATAATGGTCAAAAGAACAGAATGTTTGAAAAGCCAATGAGTCGAAGAGAGTGTATTTGAACTGTATGAGTTTAGAAATGTTTGACAAACTGTGTGTGTGTGTGTGTGTGTGTGTGTGTGTGTGTGTGTGTGTGTGTGTGTGTGTGTGTGTGTGTGTGTGTGTGTGTGTGTGTGTGTGTGTGTGTGTGTGTGTGTGTGTGTGTGTGGCAGTTCTGTGGGGGCTGCTGATGCCAGGAGAGGATGACTCATCTTTGTATCTGATCCCACTCAGACAGAGCGAAAGAACGAGAGAGAGAAATGAAAGAGAGAGAGATTGACCTTGGCAAACGTATTAAAAACACTTGTATGAAGCATCTGATCTAAACACACAGTAGACTTAACCCTAAAAGCACCAACAGGGATCAAAAATGTAATAAAGCCTTTTTTTTATCCTTCTGAAATGTTGTACTTTGTCAAGCAACTAGTTACAGACAAAAAACATTGAAGATTGGAAAGCACGGTGGGAGGGATCTTAGACCTTTCCTCCATACAGAATCTTCCCAGATCCTTGATATCTATCTAGATTGTCATTGAAAAATGTTGATTTTGTGGTCAATTAACCATTTCTTTGTGGATTTTGATTAGTGCTTGGGGTTATAGTCTTGCTGGAAGATCCAATTGCAGCCAAGTGTCAGCCCACCTGTGTGGAAGCACCTAGTTTCAATATACGTTTAATCCTTCATTTACTGAAGAGTTCCCTTTATTTTGGCAGTTACCTGTACCTCATAACTACGGTAAAATATGGTGGTGGGTTTTTTATATTATGGGGCTTTGTTAAGGTCAACGGCATCATGACTTTTTAGCCAAAAACCTGGTTGCCTCTGCCAGGAGGCTGACACTTAGCCGCAAGTGGATCATCCAGGAAGACATTAACCCCAAGCACTAATCAAAATCCACAAAGAAATTATTAAAGGAGAAGTAATTTTTTACAACCAAATCTCTATTTTTGATATAAATGGCATGTTTTAGAAGGGTCCAGACAACTTTTTTGCAATTTCACATGGTTTTGAGAAACTTACCCCAAACAGAAAATTGCTACCTCATCCTCGTTGTGTAGTATGGGGGCCCTGAAAAAAAACACCCCAAAACGTCCTTTTAGAAACGGCAAAGCTCTCAGTATAGTGATGCAGGTCTTTAGATGTTGTACACATGAAGTTGTCATTTAGAACTTTACCTGCAATGTTATATTCCCTTTTGCGCAACTCAAGTCTCGAGCGGTTCTGTTTTCCGTGTAGCCTGCTGCTACAAGTAACTGACAAAATAAAGGAAACACCAACATATACAGTGGGGCAAAAAAGTATTTAGACAGCCACCAATTGTGCAAGTTCTCCCACTAGCCAGTCTCCAGATCTCAACCCCATAGAAAATCTTTGGAGGGAGTTGAAAGTCCGTGTTGCCCAGCAACAGCCCCAAAACATCACTGCTCTAGAGGAGATCTGCATGGAGGGATGGGCCAAAATACCAGCAACAGTGTGTGAAAACCTTGTGAAGACTTACAGAAAACGTTTGACCTCTGTCATTGCCAACAAAGGGTATATAACAAAGTATTGAGATAAACTTTTGTTATTGACCAAATACTTATTTTCCACCATAATTTGCAAATAAATTCATAAAAAATCCTACAATGTGATTTTCTGGATTTTTTTCCCTCATTTTGTCTGTCATAGTTGAAGTGTACATATGATGAAAATTACAGGCCTCTCTCATCTTTTTAAGTGGGAGAACTTGCACAATTGGTGGCTGACTAAATACTTTTTTGCCCCACTGTATAGTGTATTAATAGGGCGTTGGGCCACCACGAGCTGCCAGAACAGCTTCAATGCATCTTGGCATAGATTCTACAAGTGTCTGGACCTTCCTGTGTGGAAGCGCCCCCTGCTTTGTATCCCTCATTTACTCAAGTGTTTCCTTTATTTTTGCAGTTACCTGTAAAATGGACGGAGAGGTATCGCTCGAGTCGCAACAAAATGGAATATAACCCAGCGGATAAAGTTCGGAATAACATAATTTAATGTCAACAGCATTCATAGACCTGCCTCACGATACTGAGAGCTTTGCTGTTTATTAAAGGGTGTATTTGTGTTTTTGGATCTGTTGTTCATGTTTTTTCAGGTCTACACAACGAGGATGAGGAAGTGAGGAAGTTTCTCTAAAACATGTGAAATCACTAAAAAGGCATCTGGACCCTCCTATACTGAACAAAAATATAAATGCAACATGCAACAATTATAAAGAGTTACAGTTCATATAAGGAAATCATTCAATATAAATAAATATCTGAGGCCTAATCTATTGATTTATTTGACTGGGAATACAGATCAGCATCTGTTGGTCACAGATACTTTAACAAAAAGGTTGGGGCGTGGATCAGAAAACCACCATTTGCCTCATGCAGCGTGTCACATCTCCTTCTCAAAGACTGATCAGGCTGTTGATTATGGCCTGTGGAATGTTGTCCCACTCCTCTTCAATGGCTGTGCGAAGTTGCTGGATATTGGCGGGAACTGGAACACGGTGTCGATCCAGAGCATCCCAAATATGCTTAATGGGTGGCATGTCTGGTGAGTATGCAGGCCATGGAAGAACTGGGACATTTTCAGCTTCCAGAAATTGTGTACAGATCCTTGCAACATGGGGCCGTGCATTATCATGCTGAAACATGAGGTGATGGCGGCATATAAATGGCACGACAATGAGCCTCAGGATCTTGTCACGGTATCTCTGTGAATTCAAATTGCCATCGATAAAATGTTTGTTGTCCGTAGTTTATGCCTGCCCTTTCAATAAGCCCACCGCCACCATCGGACACTCTGTTCACAACGTTGACATCAGCAAACCGCTCACCCACACAACGCCATACACGTGGTCTGCGGTTGTGAAGCCGGTTGGACGTCCTGCCAAATTCTCGAAATCAACGTTGGAGGCGGCTTATGATAGAGAAATTAAGATTCAATTCTCTGGCAACAGCTCTGGTGGACATTTCTACAGTCAGCATGGCAATTGTACCCCCCCTGAAAACTTGTGGCATTGTGTTGTGTGCAGTGGCGATTTTAGCATGTAAATCTTGGTGGGGCAAACAAACCAAAAAGCCACTACACTACACAACACAACACTAAACAATACATGAATTGCACTATAACGGTGACAAACAGTGCCCACAAACTGTTAAGGCCTACATAAATCTTTCCCAACAGCAGTCCCAACACCTTACCAATGCTACACCTGGCTATCAGCTGAGCCTTGTCTGGCAGCAAAACAATTAATTCAGCCTCATTTCCTGCCCTTTAAAAAAACATAGCTGATATGGCTGACTTGCTGACAATTGAGATGTACAAACTATGGCATAAGGGGATGACAAGCGAATAAGAGGCAATCCGTAATTTTGATTAAAGCATTAATGAGCGAGCTAGGACGGACCTAGTCAATATAACTGCTGGCCTTCTAGGCAGAGTTCCTCTGTCCAGTGTCTGTGTTCTTTTGCGCATCTTAATATTTTATTTTTATTGGCCAGTCTGAGATATGGCTTTTTCTTTGCAACTCTGCCTAGAAGGCGAGCATCCCGGAGTGCCTCTTCACTGTTGACGTTGAGACTGGTGTTTTGTGGGTACTATTTAATGAAGCTGCCAGTTGAGGTCTTGTGAGGGGTCTGTTTCTCAAACTAGACACTATAATGTACTTGTCCTCTTGCTCAGTTGTGCACCGGGGCCTACCACTCCTCTTTCTATTCTGGTTAGAGCCAGTTTGCGCTGTTCTGTGAAGGGAGTAGTACACAGCGTTGTACGAGATCTTCAGTTTCTTGGCAATTTCTCGCATGGAATAGCCTTCATTTCTCAGAACAAGAATAGACTGACGAGTTTCAGAAGAAAGGTCTTTGTTTCTGGGCATTTTGAGCCTGTAATCAAACCCACAAATGCAGATGCTCCAGATACTCAACTAGTCTAAAGAAGGCCAGTTGCTTCTTTAATCAGGACAATAGTTTTCAGCTGTGCTAACATAATTGCAAAAGGGTTTTCTAATGATCAATTAGCCTTTTAAAATGATAAACTTGGATTAGCTAACAACGTGCCATTGGAACACAGGAGTGACGGTTGCTGATAATGAGCCTCTGTATGCCTATGTTGATATTCCGTTAAAGAAAATCAGCCGTTCCCAGGTACAATAGTCATTTACAACATTAACAATGTCTACACTGTATTTATGATCAATTTGATGCCAATTTAATGGCAAAAAATGTGCTTTTCTTTCAAAAACAAGGACATTTCTAAGTGACCCCAAACTGTTGAACGGTAGTGTATGTGAGTAATACATGTTTTTAAATATATTTATTTAAAATATTAGTACATATATTATCAATCAATAAATCAAATGTATTTCTAAAGCCCTTTTTTACATCAGCCGATGTCCCAAAGTGCTGTACAGAAACCCAGCCTAAAACCTCAAACAGCAAGCAATGCAGATGTAGAAGCACGGTGGCAAGGAAAAACTCCCTAGAAAGGCCGGAACCTAGGAAGAAACCTAGAGAGGAACCAGGCATATACAGTGGGGAGAACAAGTATTTGATACACTGCCGATTTTGCAGGTTTTCCTACTTACAAAGCATGTAGAGGTCTGTCATTTTTATCATAGGTACACTTCAACTGTGAGAGACGGAATCTAAAACAAAAATCCAGAAAATCACATTGTATGATTTTTAAGTAATTAATTTGCATTTTATTGCATGACATAAGTATTTGATCACCTACCAACCAGTAAGAATTCCGGCTCTCACAGACCTGTTAGTTTTTCTTTAAGAAGCCCTCCTGTTCTCCACTCATTACCTGTATTAACTGCACCTGTTTGAACTCGTTACCTGTATAAAAGACACCTGTCCACACACTCAATCAAACAGACTCCAACCTCTCCACAATGGCCAAGACCAGAGAGCTGTGTAAGGACATCAGGGATAAATTGTAGACCTGTACAAGGCTGGGATGGGCTACAGGACAATAGGCAAGCAGCTTGGTGAGAAGGCAACAACTGTTGGCACAATTATTAGAAAATGGAAGAAGTTCAAGATGACGGTCAATCACCCTCGGTCTGGGGCTCCATGCAAGATCTCACCTCGTGGGGCATCAATGATCATGAGGAATGTGAGGGATCAGCCCAGAACTACACGGCAGGACCTGGTCAATGACCTGAAGAGAGCTGGGACCACAGTCTCAAAGAAAACCATTAGTAACACACTACGCCGTCATGGATTAAAATCCTGCAGCGCACGCAAGGTCCCCCTGCTCAAGCCAGCGCATGTCCAGGCCCGTCTGAAGTTTGCCAATGACCATCTGGATGATCCAGAGGAGGAATGGGAGAAGGTCATGTGGTCTGATGAGACAAAAATAGAGCTTTTTGCTCTAAACTCCACTCGCCGTGTTTGGAGGAATAGAAGGATGAGTACAACCCCAAGAACACCATCCCAACCGTGAAGCATGGAGGTGGAAACATCATTCTTTGGGGATGCTTTTCTGCAAAGGGGACAGGACGACTGCACCGTATTGAGGGGAGGATGGATGGGGCCATGTATCGCGAGATCTTGACCAACAACCTCCTTCCCTCAGTAAGAGCATTGAAGATGGGTCGTGGCTGGGTCTTCCAGCATGACAACGACCCGAAACACACAGCCAGGGCAACTAAGGAGTGGCTCCGTAAGAAGCATCTCAAGGTCCTGGAGTGGCCTAGCCAGTCTCCAGACCTGAACCCAATAGAAAATCTTTGGAGGGAGCCGAAAGTCCGTATTGCCCAGCGACAGCCCCGAAACCTGAAGGATCTGGAGAAGGTCTGTATGGAGGAGTGGGCCAAAATCCCTGCTGCAGTGTGTGCAAACCTGGTCAAGAACTACAGGAAACGTATGATCTCTGTAATTGCAAACTAAGGTTTCTGTACCAAATATTCAGTTCTGCTTTTCTGATGTATCAAATACTTATGTCATGCAATAAAATGCAAATTAATTACTTAAAAATCATACAATGTGATTTTCTGGATTTTTGTTTTAGATTCCTTCTCTCACAGTTGAAGTGTACCTATGATAAAAATTACAGACCTCTACATGCTTTGTAAGTAGGAAAACCTGCAAAATTGTCAGTGTATCAAATACTTGTTCTCCCCACTGTATGTATTTGAAATATATGTCAATATATTAGGCTTCGGTATGGAAAAGTTAGAACTATCAATTAGTTATAGTGTTTTTACTGATATCAATTTTGTTTCTGAATTATTTAGTGATTAAAACTTCCAATTCTATTACTAAATCAGTAACAGAATGTTTAAAAAAATTGGTCGTAAACAGAATTTCTGAAATTGATTTGGCTACAATGGAAAATCATAGTAGCCACAAACCAAAGTTAGGTCACCTGCTACTGCTACACTAATAAAAATCAGTGTGTGATGACATAGTGAACACAAAATTAACTTTTTCGCTTAAGTTTTCATGTGCCAAATAAAAATCGAATGTTCAATGTGTTTCCATCTCATTTTCTTTTTTCTTTCTTTCTTTTTTAAAATTTTTACCCCCTTTTCTCCCCAATTTTCGTGGTATCCAATCGCTAGTAATTACTATCTTGTCTCATCGCTACAACTCCCGTACGGGCTCGGGAGAGACGAAGGTCGAAAGTCATGCGTCCTCCGAAGCACAACCCAACCAAGCCGCACTGCTTCTTAACACAGCGCGCCTCCAACCGGGAAGCCAGCCGCACCAATGTGTCGGAGGAAACACCGTGCACCCGCACCCCTTGGTTAGCACGCACTGCGTCCGGCCCGCCACAGGAGTCGCTGGAGCGCGATGAGACAAGGATATCCCTACCGGCCAAGCCCTCCCTAACCCGGACGAAGCTAGGCCAATTGTGCGTCGCCCCACGGAACCCCCGGTCGCGGCCGGCTGCGACAGAGCCTGGGCGCGAACCCAGAGACTCTGGTGGCACAGCTAGCGTTGCGATGCAGTGCCCTAGACCACTGCGCCACCCGGGAGGCCCTTCCATCTCATTTTCAACTCTACCAATAGTTTTGTCACAAAAATGTTTGCGTTAAATAGCAAATGTGTCTACTCTGGTCTTGGCACGTGTGCTCTAGCCAACAGCTCGCAGATACAGTGCAATGATGAGATTATGATTAAGAGCGAGAATGTTTTTATTTGTCAAAACAGCAATCAAGCATCAATCACCATGTCACCAGAATAAGACCCTCGACATTTATTGGAAAGGGGTGTCAAGTTCCATGCACTTTCACCACCCTGTAAAGTTCATCATAATTTATTTAATCTGTAGCCTAATTTAAACTGCATCGTTTCCCAAGTCATAGTGGGAGGACACACCATGTCATCGCGTGACTCCATTGCGTGACTGCCATTTCTCGTGTAATAAATGTTACAGACACAAAAAGATCCCACCATGTCAAACGAGCAAATTATCTATCTGCATTTATAAAATTGTACCGAAACTTCTTGTTTCCATCACAGCTATTGTGATTTTTTTTATATGGTATGACTTTCCTCGCATAAAAACTGTGGTTGGAAATGTGATTAGTGACACAGACATGGTAGCATAGCAGCAAGATCCAAATGCTGTGAACCAAGAGGTTATGAGTTGAAATCCTGGGTGAGGACATATTGAATAATAATTACTGTATAAATAAACATGGGGGTGATGTGTAATGAAATATGTATTTTGGTGGGAGACGTTTCTTTGAGACCATCAGGCAATGTCATAAAAACGTATTTACGGACATCCCTGGAACAAGCCGGGATCTAGATAAAAACCTTAAGGGGACCAAAATCAAATCAAATGTCACATGCGCCGAATACAACAGCTGTAGACCTTACAGTGAAATGCTTACTTGCAGGCCCTTAACCAACAATGCTTTAAGAAGTTTTAAGATAAAAAAAAAAAAAAGTGTTAAGTAAAAAATAGATACAGTTGAAGTTGGAAGTTTACATACACCTTAGCCAAATACATTTAAACTCAGTTTTTCACAATTCCTGACATTTAATCCTAGTAAACATTTCCTGTCTTAGGTCAGTTAGGATCACCACTTTATTTTAAAAATGTGAAATGTCAGAATAATAGTAGAGAGATTCATTTATTTCAGCTTTAATTTCTTTCATCACATTCCCAGTGGGTCAGAAGTTTACATAGACTCAATTAGTATTTGGTAGCATTGCCTTTAAATTGTTTCACTTGGGTCAAGTGTTTCGGGTAGCCTTCCACAAGCTTCCCACAATAAATTGGGTGAATTTTGGCCCATTCCTCCTGACAGAGCTGGAGTAACTGAGTCAGGTTTGTAGGCCTCCATGCTCGCACACTCTTTTTCAGTTCTGACCACAAATTTTCTATGGGATTGAGGTCAGGGCTTTGTGATGGCCACTCCAATACCTTGACTTTGTTGTCCTTAAGCCATTTTGCCACAACTTTGGAAGTATGCTTGGGGTCATTGTCCATTTGGAAGACCCATTTGCGACCAAGCTTTAACTTCCTGACTGATGTCTTGAGATGTTGCTTCAAAATATCCACATAGTTTTCCTACCTCATGATGCCATCTATTTTGTGAAGTGCACCAGTCCCTACTGCAGCAAAGCACCCCCAGAACATGATGCTGCCACCCCCGTCCTTCACGGTTGGGATGGTGTTCTTCGGCTTGCAAGCCTCCCCCTTTTCCTCCAAACATAACGATGGTCATTATGGCCAAACAGTTCTATTTTTGTTTCATCAGACCAGAGGACATTTCACCAAAAAGTACGATCTTTGTCCCCATGTGCAGTTGCAAACCGTAGTCTGTCTTTTTTATGGCGGTTTTGGAGCAGTGGCTTCTTCCTTGCTGAGCGGCCTTTCAGGTTATGTCGATATAGGACTTGTTTACTGTGGATATAGATACTTTTGTACCTGTATCCTCCAGCATCTTCACAGGGTCTTTTGCTGTTGTTCTGGGATTGATTTTCACTTTTCACACCAAAGTACGTTCATCTCTAGGAGACAGAACACGTCTCCTTCCTGAGCGGTATGACGGCTGCGTGGTCCCATGGTGTTTATACTTGCGTACTATTGTTTGTACAGATGAACGTGGTACCTTCAGGCGTTTGGAAATTGCTCCCAAGGATGAACCAGACTTGTGGAGGTCTACAATTTTTTTTCTGAAGTCTTGGCTGATTTCTTTTGATTTTCCCATGGTGTCAAGCAAAGAGGCACTGAGTTTGAAGGTAGGCCTTGAAATACATCCACAGGTACACCTCCAATTGACTCAAATTATGTCAATTAGCCTATCAGAAGCTTCTAAAGCCATGACAACATTTTCTGGAATTTTCCAAGCTGTTTAAAGGCACAGTGAACTAGGTGTATGTAAACTTCTGACCCACTGGAATTGTGATACAGTGAATTAAAAGTGAAATAATCTGTCTGTAAACAATTGTTGGAAAAATGACTTGTGTCATGCACAAAGTAGATGTCCTAACCGTGTTGCCAAAACTATAGTTTGTTAAGAAATTTGTGGAGTGGTTGAAAAATGAGTTTTAATGACTCCAACCTAAGTGTATGTAAGTAAAAAATATAAATAGATAACCAGGTGGTTTTGAAAACACTTCAGTTCACATGTGATGATATTTCACATGTGATGATATTTCACATGTGGATTTTCACATGTGATCACATAACCTTTCACATGTGAAATCCTGTGGTTTTGGAACACTTTCATATGCAATGATACTTAACATAAAGTTTCACATGTGGATATATTTCACATGAGATTTCACAGGTGATGCTCTGCAAACCAAAATGAGTCTTTAGGATGTCCCAAAGAACATCACACAGTCGCAGTGTTTTCAATTAACATATTTGACACACTTTGACATACTTGATTATATTTTGTGTATTTATTTATACAGTCATTGTTATTCCAAATGTCCTTACCTCGGATTTGAATTCACAACATCCTAATAAGAAAAACTATTATATTTATGATAGTGATTCAGGAGAAACATAAACAAAATAATAATAAGCCCCAACCAACATTAGACAACTATACAGAACCCTCAAATTGCTGAAATAAGTCAATGAAATCAATGATGAGTATCAGATTAACTGATAACTAAAATAGCAGTGCAGATGCTACTGAGAGATGTATTATTGGTAATGAATCTGTAGGGGACTTGTGGCACAACCGAAAGATCAAGACACCCTGAAATCCCAGATGGGGTCATATTGAAAAGCCAGCACTAAGTGATCATGTCAAATATACAATCATATTGATGAAAGATGTTAACACTATTTCGGCTGAACAGTGTACCACTTACCTTAAAACATAGGACATTCTGTACATATTTATCCCATCATTCACAGGAGGAAAATACGGAGATATCGCGTACAACGGTCCTGGTGCATTGTAAGGATCCGTCGCCGAGAGGGTAATCTACCTTTACCATTGGTCCTATTAGCCAACGTACAATCAATCGGTAATAAAAGCACATATATCCTACCAACGGGACATTAAAACTGGAATATCTTATGTTTCACCGAGTCGTGGCTGAACGACGACATGATTAACATACAGCTGGCGGGTTTTAAGCTTTTTCGGCAGGATAGAACAGCGGCTTCTGGTAAGAAAAGGGGCGTCGGCCTATGTATATTTGTAAACAGCAGCTGGTGCAAGAAATCTAAGGTAGTCTTGAGGTTTTGCTCGCCTGAGGTAGATTATCTCATGATAAGATGTAGACCACACTATTTACCAAGAGAGTTTACATCTATATTTTTCGTAGCTGTCTATAATACCACCGCAGACCGATGCTGGCACTAAGACCGCAGTCAATGAGCTGTATACGGCCATAAGCAAACAGGAAAACGCTCATCCAGAGGCGGCACTCCTAGTGGCCGGGGACTTTAATGCAGGCAAACTTAAATCCTTTTTACCTAATCTCTACCAGCATGTTAAATGTGCAACCAGAGGGAAAAAAACTCTAGACCATCTTTACTCCACACACAGAGATGTGTACAAAGTTCTCCCTCGCCCTTCATCTGGCAAATATTCCTGCTTACAAGCAAAAACTAAAGCAGGAAGCACTAGTGACTGTCAATAAGAAAGTGGTCAAATGAAGCAGATGCTAAGCTACAGGACTGTTTTTCTAGCACAGACTGGAATATGTTCCGGGATTCTTCCGATGACATTGAGGAATATCCCACATCAGTCACTGGCCTCATCAATAAGTGCATCGATGATGTTGTCCCCACAGTGACTGTACGCACATACCCCAACCAGAAGCCATGGATTACAGGCAACATCCGCACTGAACTAAAGGGTAGAGCTGCCGCTTTCAAGGAGCGGGACTCTAACCCGGAAGCTTATGGCTCACATCAATACCATTATCCCAGAAACCCTAGACCCACTCCAATTCGCATACCGCCCAAACAGATCCACAGATGATGCAATCTCTATGGCACTCCACACTACCCTTTCCCACCTGGACAAAAGGAACACCTATGTGAGAATGCTATTCATTGACTACAGTTCAGCGTTCAACACCATAGTACCCTCAAAGCTCATCACTAAGCTAAGGATCCTGGGACTAAACACCTCACTCTGCAACTGGATCCTGGACTTCCTGACGGGCCGCCCCCAGGTAATGAGGGTAGGTAACAACAAATCTGCCACGCTGATCCTCAACACTGGAGCCCCCAGGGTTGCGTGCTCAGTCCCCTCCTGTACCCTGTTCACCCACGACTTCATGGCCAGGCATGACACCAACACCATCATTAAGTTTGCAGACGACACAACAGTGGTAGGCCTGATCACCGACAACGATGAGACAGCCTATAGGGAGGAGGTCAGAGACCTGGCCGGGTGGTGCCAGAATAACAACCTATCCCTCAATGTAACCAAGACTAAGGAGATGATTGTGGACTACAGGAAAAGGAGGACCGAGCACACCCCCATTATCAACGACAGGGTTATAGTGGAGCAGGTTGAGCGCTTCAAGTTCCTTGGTGTCCACATCACCACCAAACTAGAATGGTCCAAACACACCAAAACAGTCGTGAAGAGGGCACTACAAAGCCTATTCCCCCTCAGGAAACTAAAAAGGTTTGGCATGGGTCCTCAGATCCTCAAAAGGTTCTACAGCTGCAACATCGAGAGCATCCTGACTGGTTGCATCACTGCCTGGTACGGCAATTCCTCGGCCTCCGACCGCAAGGCACTACAGAGGGTAGTGCGTACGGCCCAGTACATCACTGGGACTAAGCTGCCTGCCATCCAGGACCTCTATACCAGTCAGTGTCAGAGGAAGGGACTAAAAATTGTCAAAGACCCCAGCCACCCCAGTCATTGACTGTTCTCTCTACTACCGCATGGCAAGCGGTACCGGAGTGCCAAGTCTAGGACAAAAAGGCTACTCAACAGGGTTTTACCCCCAAGCCATTAGACTCCTGAACAGGTAATCAAATGGCTACCCATTTGGCTACCCATAGTCACTTTAACTATACATTCATGTACATACTACCTCAATTGGCCCTACCAACCAGTGCCCCCGCGCATAGGCTAACCTTGCTATCTGCATTGTGTCCCGCCACCCACCACCCGCCAAACCCTCTTTTACGCTACTGCTACTCTCTGTTCATCATATATGCATAGTCACTTTAACCATATCTACATGTACATATTACCTCAATCAGCCATACTAACCGGTGCCTGTATGTAGCCTCGCTACTGTTATATCCTCGCTACTGTTATTTTTCACTGTCTTCTTTACTGTTGTTTTTATTTCTTTACTTACCTATTGTTCACCTAATACCTTTTTTACACTGTTGGTTAGAGGCTATAAGTAAGCATTTCAATGTGAGGTTTACACCTGTTGTATTCGGAGCACGTGACAAATACACTTTGATTTGATTTGATTTCACATGTGAAAGGTTATGTGATCATGTGAAAAGCCGAATTCAATATAATTCCAATGTAAGAATCCCCCAAAATTGTGACACTCACCGATTTCAACGCCCCCCTTAGTCACTTTATCCTGGCACTGGGTCTGGCATGCCATCAGTGTCTGTAACAGATGGCAGAGAGGTGAGCTGGAGAGATGAAGGTTGGCAGATGGACATAAAGGGAGGAGTGACTTGAAGCATTCAGCCTTACTGTACTAGGCTACTGGATGCAACACAAATGGAACCATATTCCCTTTATAGGGCACTTCTTTTTACCAGGGCCCATGTACTCTGGTCAAAAAGAGTGAACTTTATAAGGAATAGCGTGTCATTTGGGGCGTACCCACTGTAGATTGTTCAGGGAAGTATATGAGAGAAAGGGCTGAACTATACCATCACCAAGTTAATGCAGTGGTTTCTTATTGTCTGGATGAGTAGCCTCATTTGCACTAATGACACCACAATTACACTTACACATTATAACCTAGATAAAGCATTTATTTACTATGAGAGTGTGTTTGTGCATCAACAGTGAACTGTTGTTATGATGTACATTGAGTTTAAAAAACATTAAGAACATCTGCTCTTTCCATGACAGACTGACCAGGTGAATCCAGGTGAAAGCTATGATCCCTTATTGATGGCCCTTGTTGAATCCACTTCAATCAGTGTAGATCAGGGATATCAAAGTCAATCAGAGCATGGACCATATTGAGCACGGGACAGACATAGACTATTATGTTTCGTTTTTGTAGTGCATACAACTGGCCCAAACTGGCCATTGTTTTATTAGAACAAATATGGCCCGTTATAATGTCCACTTAGGTACATAGGATGCTGTATAATCAAATAGTATTTAATAACTACAAATAACAAAAACGTAGCTAGGTTGTTGTAACATTTAAACTTAAAACATGTTGAAAATATTTTTTACACTGCATAGATCACCGGTGTGGTTGAATGCAGCATTGCTTTATGCTGCACTCAAAAAGTATTGTAGTTGAGTAGCCAGCCTAGGCTACTGCTCAAATGCTGCTGTAATAGGCATTCATGTTTCTCCTTTAAAATGGGTTTTGTTGCAGGTTTTCGTTTTTTGATTATTCATTTTCAAGGTTTAAAAACCCAAGCCAGACTGCAACATTTTAGTAGCCTAGCTAGGACAGTGGCATGTGTCAGTCAGTAGCCTACACTTTCCATCTGATGCGCTGTACGGGACACGAAAGTAGCACAATTGATGTTGAATTCGCCGATGCGAGCGCATCAGGCTGTTATTTCATAAAGTAAATGATTAAACTGTTAACTCATTTATACTCGCTTGTGTGTCATGTTGCCCATTAGTAGTAATTCATACCCGCGTGTGAATCCTTTATCTTATAACATTTTGACAACCAAGATTACATTTTCTGCAGGCTAGAGCAATGACCCGTTAGCTCCAAAACGTGGCATGGACATTTAGCCTACAACAGTTTTAAACTTTCGGTCTGGTAGAAGATACGATCAGTGCCATTAGTTATGATATGATCCAGCCTTACCGTGTGTGTGTGTGTGTTTGTGTGTGTGCGTGCGTGCGTGCGTGTGTGGCATTGCGCTGACATTTGGCGTGCAGCACGTTGGCAGTGCTTGCTGTGACTTCGCGGGCGGTGTTGAAGCGGGACAAAATTAATTGACAACCCAAATCCGTATACGGGCCAGATAGAAATGTGTCACGGGCCGGATTCGGCCGCGGGCTCGCGTTTGACACCTGGTGTAGATAAGGGGAGGAGACAGGTTAAAATATGATTTTTTGCCTTGAGACAATTTAGACATGTTTGCCGTTCAGAGGGTGAATGGGCAAGACCAAAAATGTAAGTGCCTTTGGACGGGGTGTGGTAGTAGGTTTATGTCAAGACCTGCAATGCTGGGGGGGTTCTATTGATTTTTATACTCAGTGTATATCAACAGATATTAGAAGGATTATCTTAATAACCTCTTATGTATCATCGCCTCTCCACAGTGTACAAGATGTGTGTGTGTGTGTATGTGTGTGTGTGCACCTGCATGCATTTATGCACACATACTGTACCCATGTTTTGCGTGAATCTTCCTCAAGGTGTCAGCACAAACTATGTCCAATCCAATCCTACAATGTCACGTCCGCATGTAAACGACGTCTCGGAACCAGACTGCTCCAAACCCAACCAGACAATTGGGCCAGTACAGACATACAGTGTTAAGACCTACATTCTTGACCCCCCTTAAAGGCAGGAATAACACCTAGATGGATGCATTATGGGTGCAGGTCATGAGGAGGGTGGTTGCCAGGGGTGACAGTTGGACTGGGGAACCAAATCTTCATATGGAGGAAAAGCATTAAATATCATTTGTCAGCTGCCATTGGCATCTGTGAGTGCACACACGCACACACACGCACACATATGAACATGTTCAAATTGTGCTGCTGTCAGAAACACCTCTCAGTGAACAAAAGTAGAGAATGGCTTTCTGCCCTGATTACTGTAATTACCAGGACTTGTCTGATCTCACTGGAATTAAAAACACAGTACACTCTGCTGCTTCCAGACATGGTAAGGCTCCGAGTACATACTGAAGCTTCGTCTTAGTAATGCTCACAGATACCGTGTGTGTGTCTGTGCGTGCGTGCTTGCATCTGTGTGTGTGTGTGTGTCTGCGTGTGTGTTTGTTTGCGTGTGCGTGCATGCATGCTTGCGTCCATGTGTGTGTGTCAGGGTTTCTGTTAGGAAAATTTTGCTCCGGACATTTGACCTGCAGCATTTTAATTTACTGGTCATTTGAGAAATTTACCGGACCCATATGCATTCGGTGCGCAACCTGATAAGGGCGCCCACCCATGGGGCTCAGAATTACAGAAATCACATTTCAATTATGGTAATTCATGTTAACAGAATATGCAAATTGAGGAACACTTTGAAGATGCTAGAATAACTTTCCACACTGACTTTTCCTCAGCCAACAAGACGAGTAACGAACAGCAAAATCACTGGCCTATGTCAATCTACTATCCCCATAGTAGAAAACTTTACCTATTCTGTTGGTCAGCTTGTCGAGAAAGAAATAGCCCAAACAGATTCTAGGACAGTTGTGGGACGATAGATCCCTAATTCATACAACCAGTAGGCCTAGGATACATCATGTTTTTAAAGCAATGAGTCTAAAACCACAGATCAGAATGTTTAGCTTAAAATGTTGATGAATTATTATTTCTTCACATTTAAGTGCAGCAATGCGCACAAGGCAGTACAGTAGACTACGAGCTAATGTTCCTTCCATAATGCAATTATTGGGAAAACACCGTTGTCACACATGCGAGCGGTTTCATGTGACAGAGATTCAAATATTCGTTGGAAATGTTGAAAGAGGGGAGATCTAGTATGTGCCTTTGGCTACTGGACAATGAAAGAAAGTTGATATAAAATAATTCCCTCCAAGGATATGGTCTGATTTTGGCTAGACTACTTTGAAGCAAAGTAAGACATGCCTCATAATATGTTGTAAAACGTCCAGGTTCAAACAGTTAAGTGTATGTTACCAAAATGCATACTGGTGTGACTGGCTGATGAAGCCTGCCTTCCGTTGCCTAGGCGTTTGCTGTTTGAGATGCTGTAGCAGCAGCTCTCGCGCTGTCTGGCAGATTTAATGCTCACAGGCTCTGTATCTGTATGTTGTACGCGTGTGATAAATAAGATACATGACGAATATACTGCACTTTAACTTCTTATGGCTGCAGGGGCAGTATTGAGTAGCTTGGATGAAAGGTGCACAGAGGTGCCCAGAGTAAACAGCCTGCTCCTCGGTCATAGTTGCTAATATATGCATATTATTATTATTGGATAGAAAACACTCTGAAGTTTCTAAAACTGTTTGAATTATGTCTGTGGGTATAACAGAACTCATATGACAGGCAAAAACCTGAGAAGTTCCACTTCCTGTTTGGATTTTTTCTGAGGCTGGTAGATTTTCAACCAAGCTCCCATTGAAATTACAGCGAGATATGGATGAGTTTTCACTTCCTACGGCTTCCACTAGATGTCAACAGTCAATAGAACTTTGTCTGATGACTACTGTGAAGGGGGGCCGAAGGAGACAGGAATGAGTAACCACTGCCATGAGGTGACCATGCATTCACCACGCGCGTTCACGTGAGAGGCAGCTCCGTTCCATCGCTCATTTGAAGTCAATGTAATTCTCCGGTTGGAACGTTATTCAAGATGTATGTTAACAACATTCTAAATATTGATTCAATACATCGTTTGACATGTTTCTACTGACTGTTACGGAACGTTTGGACATTTCGTCACGTTTTAGTGAACGCGCTTTGTGACTTTGGAATTGTTTACCAAACGCACTAACCAAAGTAGCTAATTGGACATAAATAACGGACATTATCGAACAAATTTAGCATTTATTGTGGACCTGGGATTCCTGGGAGTGCATTCTGATGAAGATCATCAAAGGTAAGGAAACATTTATCATGTAATTTCTGGTTTCTGTTGACTCCAACATGGCGGCTAATTTGACTCTTGTTCTGAGCTCCGTCTCAGATTATTGCATGGTTTGCTTTTTCCGTAATAAAAAAAAAAAAATCTGACACAGCGGTTGCATTAAGGAGAGGTATATCTATAATTCCATGTGTATAACTTGTATTATCATCTACATTTATGATGAGTATTTCTGTTGAAACGATGTGGCTATGCACTATCACTGGATGTTTTTGGAACTAGTGAATGTAACCCGCCAATGTAAACTCAGATTTTTTTATATAAATATGAACTTTATCAAACAAAACATGCATGTATTGTGTAACATGAAGTCCTATGAGTGTCATCTGATGAAGATCATCAAAGGTTAGTGATTAATTTTTGCTATATTTCTGCTTTTTGTGACTGCTATCTTTCGCTGGAAAAATGGCTGTGCTTATTGTGGTTTGGTGGTGACCTAACATAATCGTTTGTAGTGCTTTCGTTGAAAAGCATATTTGAAATCGGACACGTTGCTGGGATTAACAACAAGATTACCTTTAAAATGGTATAAGACAAATGTATGTCTGAGGAATTTTAATTATGAGATTTCTGTTGTTTTAAATTTGGCTCCCTGCCCTTTCACTGGCTGTTGTCATATCATCCCGTTACCGGGATTGCAGCCATAAGAAGTTTAATTACACTAAATTATGAAACTTAACCTATACACCGATAAGCATGACCAGTCAAATGTATTTACATCAACTGGCATTGCCATCAATGAATAGGCTAAAAAAGCATTATTTCGCAATGGGATTTGTTCTTCTTCTCAAGACAATTGGCCGGTGTCATTACCATATATATTTTTTCAGCCAAAAGCTGGCTATTACCATCTAACAGAAACCCTTGTGTTTGTTTGCGCGTGTTTGGATGTGTGTGGTTTCTTGTGGCTCAGTTGGTAGAGCATGGCGCTTTCAACGCCAGGGTTGTGAGTTCGTATACCCAAGGTGGACTAGAATGCAAAAGTATGAGAGTGTATGCACTCACAACTGTATGTCGCTCTGGATAAGAGCGTCTGCTAAGTGACTGGCATTTTAATGTAAAATGTGTGCATGCTGCTGCTGTCACAATGTAGCTCCAGTATTTGTGCTGTGCAGTATGAGTCATGCCCTCTGGGTGAGATCCTGTGTGGGATTTCATCATCCAGTACTGTACGACTTAACCCTTACATGGTCATGGTTTTAGCTTGATTTCAATGAACACATGTTATTGTCATCTTCACACACGTCATTCCATGGTGATAAGGTAATGTCTATGGGGTGATGGGTTAATAATGGATCTGGTATCCAGAGAAAACCAGGATTCCTGAGCTTTGACACACATGCTCGAACACACACAAACACTAGGAATCCTGTGGAGAGAATGTGAGAATAATGTGGGAATTTTGTGGATCTTTCTAGGGATAGTTGTTCTTTTCACTGCCTTATAGAGACAGAGAGAGAGAGAGAGAGAGACACACAGAGAGAGAGAGACACACACAGAGAGAGAGAGAGACACAGAGAGAGAGAGAGACAGAGAGACAGAGAGAGACAGAGAGAGAGAAAGGGGTGTAGACAGCTGGAGAGAAGGAGGTAGTGAGTGAGGGGGAGGTGGGGGGTAGAGAGGGGGGGGGGTAGGTAGATAACGTAGAGAGAAAAGAGGGCATAGAGACAGAGAATGTGAGAAGATGTAGATTTTAACAGGATCAGAGGATCAGATTTCCATCCCAGTGTTCTATGATTAATCTGAGTGACCTGTGCGTGCATGTGCGTGTAATCTGTGCATGCGTTCATCCGTGTATGTGCTGGATAGAAATTACAGTGTGTATGTGCTGGATAGAGATTACAGTTTGTGTATGTGCTGGATAGAGATTACAGTGTGTATGTGCTGGATAGAGATTACAGTTTGTGTATGTGCTGGATAGAGATTACAGTGTGTATGTGCTGGATAGAGATTACAGTTTGTGTATGTGCTGGATAGAGATTACAGTTTGTGTATGTGCTGGATAGAGATTACAGTTTGTGTATGTGCTGGATAGAGATTACAGTTTGTGTATGTGCTGGATAGAGATTACAGCTTGTGTATGTGCTGGATAGAGATTACAGTTTGTGTATGTGCTGGATAGAGATTACAGTTTGTGTATGTGCTGGATAGAGATTACAGTTTGTGTATGTGCTGGATAGAGATTACAGTTTGTGTATGTGCTGGATAGAGATTACAGTTTGTGTATGTGCTGGATAGAGATTACAGTTTGTGTATGTGCTGGATAGAGATTACAGTTTGTGTATGTGCTGGATAGAGATTACAGCTTGTGTATGTGCTGGATAGAGATTACAGTTTGTGTATGTGCTGGATAGAGATTACAGTTTGTGTATGTGCTGGATAGAGATTACAGTTTGTGTATGTGCTGGATAGAGATTACAGTTTGTGTATGTGCTGGATAGAGATTACAGTTTGTGTATGTGCTGGATAGAGATTACAGTTTGTGTATGTGCTGGATAGAGATTACAGTTTGTGTATGTGCTGGATAGAGATTACAGCATTGCCTCAGTGTTTACTTTACACATCCACCCACCTCGTCTACTTCCCAAATGGCACCCTATTCCCTATTTAGTGCAGTATTTTTGACCAGGTCCCATATGGCTGCAGACATGTTAATTTACTCAGTTTAATCTCCATCCTGCTTCTTCCACATGTTACCTCCTGAAGCCTTATTAATACCCTGTTATTAATCTCTCTCCCCCCTCTCTGTCTGTCATGTAGAATAATCATGACAGCTCAGACATACTGTCAGGGCCTAGATACATCCAGAGTAGGCTAACAGAGATGGTATTAACATCTGTTTCTTTTGTTTTATGTTGTTGGCAGGAATCGACTACAAGACGACTACGATACTCCTAGACGGAAGAAGAGTCAAGCTGCAGCTCTGGTGAGTGAAGTCACAACACAGACTCGCACGCACGCATGCACAAACACACCCACCCGGCCGTTACCATGCTAAACTCATCCCAATTACACTATTAGCACCCTGTTTCCTATGTAGTGCACTACTTTATTTTATTTTTTTACCCCCTTTTTCTCCCCAATTTCGTGGTATCCAATTGTTAGTAGTTACTGTCTTGTCTCATCGCTACAACTCCCATACGGGCTCGGGAGAGACGAAGGTCGAGAGCCATGCGTCCTCTGAAACACAACCCAACAAAGCCGCACTGCTTCTTAACACAGCGTGCATCCAACCAGGAAGCCAATGTGTCGGAGGAAACACCTGGTCAGTGCGCGATGAGACAAGGATATCCCTACCGGCCAAACCTTCCCTAACCCGGAACGACGCTAGGCCAATTGTGCGTTGCCCCATGGACCACCCAGTCGCGGCCGGCTGCGACAGAGCCTGGGCTCGAACCCAGAGTCTCTGCACCACTGCACCACCCGGGAGGCCCCGTAGTGCACTACTTTTAACCAGGTCCCATATGGCTCTATATAGGTGATAGAGTGCAATTTGACTGTATCATGTTGATCAGATTAGGAGAAGAATAGAGTATTGTCAGCGAGAGAGAGAGAGACATTCCTGAGAGTTGTTGTAAGGAGAAGAGCAACGGGGGAGAGAGCTCTGTACATAGGCTCAATAAGAAACATGTGAGTCTGATTACACTAAGAGGAATTGTAGCCAGATTTGTCAAAGCAGCAGAATAGGGATGAGGGAAAGACAGACAGACACACACACACAGTACATACAGTGCCTTCAGAAAGTATTCGCACCCTTTGAATTTTCCACATTTTGTTACAGCCGGAATTTAAAATGGGTTAAATCCTGAGTTTTTTTGTCACTGGCCTACACACAATATGGAATTATGTTTTAAGAAATGTTCTGAAATTAATTCAACATAAAAAGCTGAAATGCCTTAAGTCAAAACCCCTTTGTTATGTCAAACTTAAATAAGTTCAGGAGTAAGAATTTGCTTAAAGTCACATAATAAGTTGCATGGACTCACTCTGTGTGCAATAATAGTGTTTAACATGATTTTTGAATGACTACCTCATCTCTGTACCCCACCCATACAATTATCTGTAAGGTCCCACAGTTGAGCAGTGCATTTCAAACACAGATTTAGCCATAAAGACCAGGGAGTTTTTCCAATACCTCACAAAGAAGTGCACCTATTGGTAGATGGGTAAAAAGAAAAAGCAGACATTGAATATCGCTTTGAGCTTGGTGAAGTGTGTATCAATGCACCCAGTCACTACAAAGATACAGGCGTCCTTCCTAACTCAGTTGCTGGAGAGGAAGGAAACCGCTCAGGGATTTCACCATGAGGCCAATGATGACTATAAAACAGTTACAGAATTTAATGGCTGTGATAAGAGAAAACTGAGGATGGATCAACAACATTGTAGTTACTCCACAATACTAACTTAAATGACAGAGTGAAAAGAATGAAGCCTGTACAGAATAAAAATATTCCAAAACATACATCTTGTTTGCAACAAGGCACTAAAGTAATACTGCAAAAAATGTGGCAAAGCAACTAACTTTTTGTCCTGAATACAAAGTGTTATGTTTGGGGAAAATCCAATACAACACATTACTGAGTACCACTCTCCATATTTTCAAGCATAGTGCATCATGTTATGGGTATGCTTGTAATTCATAAGGACTGGGGAGTTTTTCAGGATAAAAAGAAACGTAATCGAGCTAAGCAGACAAAATCGTATGGTTCAGTCTGCTTTCCACCACACTGGGAGATTAATTCACCTCTCAGCAGGGCAATAACTTAAAACACAAGGACAAATCTACACTGGAGTTGCTCACCAAGTAGACAGTGAGTGTTCTGAGTGACCTGAGTTACAGTTTTTACTTAAATCTGCTTGAAAATCTATGGCAAGACTTGAAAATGGTTGTCTAGCAATGATCAACAATCAACTTGACAGAGCTTGAAGAAAAAAAAAGAATTATAATGGTCAAGTGTTGCACAATCGAGGTGCGCAAAGCTCTTAGAGACTTACCCAGAAAGGCACACAGCTGCAATCTCTGCCAAAGGTGATTCTAACATGTATTAGACTCAGGGGTGTGAATCCTAATGTAAATGAGATATTTCTGTATTTCATTTTCAATACATTTGCCGAAATATCTATAAACATGTTTTTACTTTGTTATTATGGGGTATTGTGTGTAGATGGGTGAAATGTTTATTTTTGTAATCCATTCAGGCTGTAACACAACAAAATGTGGAATAAGTCAGGGGGTGTGAATACTTTCTGAAGGCACTGTACACACACATGCACAGATGTACACTAATCCACATCACACACACACACTCCGTGGTTCCCATCGTGTGTCCTTTGCCCTCCTCTTCTTTACTCCTAACCCTTACCATGAGAGTGCTACTTTTATTTTTAGAGGGCTTTGCTATTAGTCAAGTCAATATTAAATGATTCATCTGAAAACTTTGTTTGATGTCTAAAAGGATGAGACGCGTTATTACTTTAACAGGATGGCTGTTAGTAATGCTCTCTATCCTCCTCACCATGGCTACACGCTAATCACAGCTAGTAAGTGTGGCATTGGGGGAAGGGGAACATTGGTAAAATGCTAGCGTGGCATGGTGGAACATTGCTAAATTATAGAATGGCTAACATATTAACAAAGAGATAACAAGCATTAGCGTGCAGAATTGGCCAGTTGTGAAAATTGTGAACTTGGCAAGGATATCCAATCTGCAGGTGGAGTAGGCCTACGGATACACACAATAAGATGATTGCAAATCTGCAGCTTGTGAGAAGAAAGGAGAATATGAGTATCTAAACGACATGTGGTTATTCTCCTATTATTAGTATTAATATGTTGACATTTCTATCCTCTATAAAACTAAAGCTTCTCCCTTAATAGTAGGCTAGTGTGTAAAATATGGTATGTGGTGTCAGAATATGAAATCATATCAAGAAACAACTGTTCAATGTTTTATATGTGCATGACTCTCATCGAATTAAAAACACAGCTCAAAGCCACAGCTGTGTCAGGGCCAGAGTGTGTGGGCGTGTGTGTGTGTGCGTGTGTGGGGGGGCGTGTGTGTGTGTGTGTGTGTGTGTGTGTGTGTGTGTGTGTGTGTGTGTGTGTGTGTGTGTGTGTGTGTGTGTGTGTGTGTGTGTGTGTGTGTGTGTGTGTGTGTGTGTGTGTGTGTGTGTGTGTGTGCGAACCCAAACACTGCTGTGCCATCCAGGTCTGGAGAATGCAATCTGGATACATGTTATTGTTCTAGCTCTGTACTCTCACTAATTTACCCAATTGCATTCTCTTAAATGCAGGCTTAATCTTAGTGTTTTGGTGTTTATTACACTACAGTAGGTTTTGAATATATGTAGTTAATCCTTTCTTTGTAAGGGATGTGTGAATTGTCTGAATTTTACAGCCAAATATACTATACATTTGATAAGTTATTAGTGTAGCTAAACATAGATAATTGGTGATTGTCTGACAAATGATAGCAATAGATGCCTTGCCTTTATAAGGTCATTAGAATAGGGGTGGAATGTTGTTGGAATACTGTGCGTTTTGATTGATATACGGTTGACATTCTGACCCCTTAAAACCCCTTAACCCCTGACCTCTGTGTGTTGTTTCAGGGACACCTCTGGCCAGGGGCGCTTCTGCACCATCTTCCGCTCTTACTCCAGAGGAGCGCAGGTATGTGTGTTCCTGTGTGTGATTGAGTTACATTCTTTTTTCAGTACACTGTTTGATAATGGGTCACACATTATTGTTTCACAATTCCAAAACAAATAACATGTTTACAGCAGGAGAATGTTTCTCTTGGCTGCTACTGCACACTGCATAGTAAACCCTAATGTATAAAACCTTACATGGTTCTGTGGAAACCTCACTCAAAAAACAAATTTCATCTCTGAGGAAAGGAATAGCCTTGAGAATTTCAACATAAAGAACACAGTAGCCCATTTGAGAATGTTTTAGAATCAGCACATACAACCTGTAAATACTATTCTGTAGACCTACACATGCACAAGTCTTACTGGCTGTGCTAATATTATAGAGTGGGTGCATGCAAGTTATTTGTACATGTTTTCACATCCATCTGTATATCAGCACCATCACTACTGACCCCAGTACCCTTTCCTGTGGAAACAGTACAGTATGGGTGGATGGGGGTGCACCTATCTAAACAGGGACAGTGGATGGGCTTGTGCACTGTTCAAAGCAAAACTTTAATGGTTGATCAATGTTAGTGGATCCAGTATGTAGGAAATCTTTTTAGTTCAACCACAATGGCGCCGGAAGAAATGGCAGCAGTTTAACGGGCGCCCAACCAATTGTGCTATTATGCGTTTTTTTCACGACATTTGTAAATTATTTTGTACATAATGTTTCTGCAATCGTATCTAACGGCAGAAAAGAGCTTCTGGATATCAGGACAGCGATCACTCACCTCGGATTAGACAAAGATTTCTTAGACAACAAGCAAGACTCACATGATACACCCGGCAGGGCTGACATCCCAGTTATTCGCAAGAGGAAGCGACGCAGGTACAGAGGACGAAGAGCCGGATGCCTCATCAGGACCCGCAGAAGGCGAGTAGGAAAGCTGCCGTTACCGTAAATATTACTCGCCAACGTGCAATCATTGGACAATAAATTAGACGAGGTATGATCACGAATATCCTACCAACGGGACATCAAAAACTGTAATATCCTATGTTTCACGGAATCGTGGCTGAATGACGACATGGATATTCAGCTAGCGGGATGTACGCTGCACCGGCAAGATAGAACAGCACACTCCGGTAAGACGAGGGGGGGCGGTCTGTGCATATTTGTAAACAACAGCTGGTGCACGAAATCTAAGGAAGTCTCTAGATTTTGCTCGCCTGAAGTAGAGTATATTGTGATAAATTGCAGGCCACACTACTTGCCTAGAGAGTTCTCAGCTATACTTTTCGTGGCTGTTTATTTACCACCACAAACAGATGCTGGCACTAAGACCACACTCAGTCAGCTGTATAAGGAAATAAGCAAACAGGAAACCACTCACCCAGAGGCGGCGCTCCTAGTGGCCGGAGACTTTAATGCAGGGAAACTTAAATCAGTTCTACCAAATCTCTATCAACATGTTAAAGGTGCAACCAGAGGGATTTTTTTTTTAGATCACCTGTACTCCACACACAGAGACGCGTACAAAGCTCACCCTCGCCCTCCATTTGGTAAATCCGACCACAACTCTATCTTCCTGATTCCTGCTTACAAGCAAAAATGAAAGCAGGAAGCACCAGTGACTCGGTCTATAAAAAAGTGGTCAGATGAAGCAGATGCTAAACTACAGGATTGTTTTGCTATCACAGACTGGAACATGTTCTGGGATTCTTCCGATGACATTGAGGAATACACCACATAAGTCACTGGCTTTATCAATAAGTGCATCGAGGACATCGTCCACACAGTGACTATACGTACATACCCCAACCAGAAGCCATGGATTACAGGCAACATTCGCACTGAGCTAAAGGGTAGAGCTTTCAAGGTGCGGGACTCTAACATGGAAGCTTACAAGAAATCCCGCTATGCCCTGCAACGAACCATCAAACAGGCAAAGCGTCAATACAGGGCTAAGATTGAATCATACTACACCGGCTCTGACGCTCGTCGGATGTGACAGGGCTTGCAAACTATTACAGACTACAACGGGAAGCACAGAGCTGCCCAGTGACACGAGCCTAGGAGATGAGCTAAATCACTTCTATGCTCGCTTCGAGGCAAGCAACACTGAGGCATGCATGAGAGCATCAGCTGTTCGGACGACTGTGTGATCACGCTCTCCGTAGCCGACGTGAGTAAGACCTTTAAACAGGTCAACGTACACAAGGCTGCGGGGCCAGACGGATTACCAGGACGTGTGCTCCGGGCATGTGCTGACCAACTGGCAGGTGTTTTCACTGACATTTTCAACATGTCCCTGATTGAGTCTGTAATACCAACATGTTTCAAGCAGACCACCATAGTCCCTGTGCCCAAGAACACGAAGGCAAACCTGCCTAAATGACTACCGACCCGTAGCACTCACATCCGTAGCCATGAAGTGCTTTGAAAGGCTGGTAATGTCTCACATCAACACCATTATCCCAGAAACCCTAGACCCACTCCAATTTGCATACCGCCCAAACAGATCCACAGATGATGCAATCACTATTGCATTCCACACTGCCCTTTCCCATCTGGACAAAAGGAACACCTATGTGAGAATGCTATTCATTGACTACAGCTCAGCGTTCAACACCATAGTACCTTCAAAGCTCATCACTAAGCTAAGGAACCTGGGACTAAACACCTCACTCTGCAACTGGATCCTGGACTTCCTGACGGGCCGCCCCCAGGTGATGAGGGTAGGTAGCAACACATCTGCCATGCTGATCCTCAACACTGGAGCCCCCCAGGGGTGCGTGCTCAGTCCCCTGCTGTACTCCCTGTTCACTCACGACGGCATGGCCAGGCATGACTCCAACACCATCATTAAGTTTGCAGACGACACAACAGTGGTAGGCCTGATCACCGACAACGATGAGACAGCCTATAGGGAGGAGGTCAGAGACCTGGCCGGGTGGTGCCAGAATAACAACCTATCCCTCAACGTAACCAAGACTAAGGAGATGATTGTGGACTACAGGAAAAGGAGCACCGAGCACGCCCCCATTCTCATCGATGGGGCTGTAGTGGAGCAGGTTGAGAGCTTCAAGTTCCTTGGTGTCCGCATCAACAACAAACTAGAATGGTCCAAACACACCAAGACAGTCGTGAAGAGGGCACTACAAAGCCTATTCCCCCTCAGGAAACTAAAAAGGTTTGGCATGGGTCCTCAGATCCTCAAACGGTTCTACAGCATTGAGAGCATCCTGACCGGTTGCATCACTGCCTGGTACGGCAATTGCTCGGCCTCCGACCGCAAGGCACTTCAGAGGGTAGTGCGTACGGCCCAGTACATCACTGGGGCAAAGCTGCCTGCCATCCAGGACCTCTACACCAGGCAGTGTCAGAGGAAGGCCCTAAAAATTGTCAAAGACCCCAGCCACCCCAGTCATAGACTGTTCTCTCTACTACCGCATGGCAAGCGGTACCGGAGTGCCAAGTCTAGGACAAAAAGGCTTCTCAACAGTTTTTACCCCCAAGCCATTAGACTCCTGAACAGATAACCAAATGGTTACCCGGACTATTTGCATTGTGTGCCCCCCCCCCCCCCCCCAACCCCTCTTTTACGCTGCTGCTACTCTCTGTTTATCTTATATGCATAGTCACTTTAACTATACATTCATGTACATACTACCTCAATTGGCCCGACCAACCAATGCTCCCGCACATTGGCTAACCGGGCTATCTGCATTCTGTCCCACCACCCGCCAACCCCGCTTTTTACGCTGCTGCTACTCTTTGTTCATCATATTGCATAGTCACTTTAACCATACCTACATGTACATACAGTGGGGCAAAAAAGTATTTAGTCAGCCACCAATTGTGCAAGTTCTCCCACTTAAAAAGATGAGAGAGGCCTGTAATTTTCATCATAGGTACACTTCAACTATGACAGACAAAATTTGAAAAAAAATTCCACATTGTAGGATTTTTTATGAATTTATTTGCAAATTATGGTGGAAAATAAGTATTTGGTCAATAACAAAAGTTTATCTCAATACTTTGTTATATACCCTTTGTTGGCAATGACAGAGGTCAAACGTTTTCTGTAAGTCTTCACAAGTTTTTCACACACTGTTGCTGGTATTTTGGCCCATTCCTCCATGCAGATCTCCTCTAGAGCAGTGATGTTTTGGGGCTGTTGCTGGGCAACACGGACTTTCAACTCCCTCCAAAGATTTTCTATGGGGTTGAGATCTGGAGACTGGCTAGGCCACTCCAGGACCTTGAAATGCTTCTTACGAAGCCACTCCTTCGTTGCCCGGGCGGTGTGTTTGGGATCATTGTCATGCTGAAAGACCCAGCCACGTTTCATCTTCAATGCCCTTGCTGATGGAAGGAGGTTTTCACTCAAAATCTCACGATACACGGCCCCATTCATTCTTTCCTTTACACGGATCAGTCGTCCTGGTCCCTTTGCAGAAAAACAGCCCCAAAGCATGATGTTTCCACCCCCATGCTTCACAGTAGGTATGGTGTTCTTTGGATGCAACTCAGCATTCTTTGTCCTCCAAACACGACGAGTTGAGTTTTTACCAAAAAGTTCTATTTTGGTTTCATCTGACCATATGACATTCTCCCAATCTTCTTCTGGATCATCCAAATGCTCTCTAGCAAACTTCAGACGGGCCTGGACATGTACTGGCTTAAGCAGGGGGACATGTCTGGCACTGCAGGATTTGAGTCCCTGGCGGCGTAGTGTGTTACTGATGGTAGGCTTTGTTACTTTGGTCCCAGCTCTCTGCAGGTCATTCACTAGGTCCCCCCGTGTGGTTCTGGGATTTTTGCTCACCGTTCTTGTGATCATTTTGACCCCACGGGGTGAGATCTTGCGTGGAGCCCCAGATCGAGGGAGATTATCAGTGGTCTTGTATGTCTTCCATTTCCTAATAATTGCTCCCACAGTTGATTTCTTCAAACCAAGCTGCTTACCTATTGCAGATTCAGTCTTCCCAGCCTGGTGCAGGTCTACAATTTTGTTTCTGGTGTCCTTTGACAGCTCTTTGGTCTTGGCCATAGTGGAGTTTGGAGTGTGACTGTTTGAGGTTGTGGACAGGTGTCTTTTATACTGATAACAAGTTCAAACAGGTGCCATTAATACAGGTAACGAGTGGAGGACAGAGGAGCCTCTTGAAGTTACAGGTCTGTGAGAGCCAGAAATCTTGCTTGTTTTTAGGTGACCAAATACTTATTTTCCACCATAATTTGCAAATAAATTCATTAAAAATCCTACAATGTGATTTTCTGGATATTTTTTTCTCATTTTGTCTGTCATAGTTGAAGTGTACCTATGATGAAACTTACAGGCCTCTCTCATCTTTTTAAGTGGGAGAACTTGCACAATTGGTGGCTGACTAAATACTTTTTTGCCCCACTGTACTACCTCAATAAGCCTGACTAACCGGTGTCTGTATATAGCTTTGCTACTGTTATTTTCAAATGTATTTTTACTGTTGTTTTATTTCTTTACTTACCTACACACACACACATACCTTTTTTTTGTACTATTGGTTAGAGCCGTTAAGTAAGCATTTCACTGTAAGGTCTACACTTGTTGTATACGGCGCACGTGACAAATAAACTATGATTTGATTTGATTTATCCATGATAGGGTGCTACTGAACCCTACTTGCTTTACCGAATCCCAAACCACGGCTGATCAGCTACTGAGAATTCTCACCTACTAGGCAATGAATAAAAATGACTTGGTGAATAAAGTTAATATTTTTATGATTGTTACTCATCGGCCCATTACTGAGCACAAACTGGGTGTGACCATGGTGACAATGACACCCCCACCATAGCGAGGCAGCAGGCTGTGCTTCTTGAACACTGTGTCCAGTTCAACTGTGTGTGTGTGTGTGCACCGTGTGTATGTATGTGTGGAGTCAGGTCAGGATAAAACATCTCCTCATTGGTTTTTAGGAGCATATACCCACGTGGTTGATTGAAAGATGAACGGAGGAGCACACTCCACTCCAGTTGGTTGTGGTAATGCACCTTAAAGTTGGTTGCCAACCGCCATATAAAGTCCAAAGAAGAAGAAAAAGCCTGAAAGAGGAGAGATTACTAGAAACAAACTATGTTGACCGTTTTATCTGTGGATTAATTGTCGGAGTAGATGACCTTGTGCATTTCAGGTAAAATAACAACCCAATGTTTATATCCCAGGACAAATTAGCTAGCAACAACAAGCTAGCTAAATTGCCATAAATGTTTAATGCTTTTCGACCTGTCCCCAAATTAAAACTTCTTATGGCTGCAATCCCGGTAACGGGATCGATATGACAACAGCCAGTGAACGTGCAGGGCGCCATTTTCAAAACATCAAAAATCTCATAATTAAAATTCCTCAAACATACATGTATCTCATACCATTTTAAAGCTATTCTTGTTGTTAATCCCACCACAGTGTCCGATTTCAAATAGGCTTTACAGCAAAAGCACCACAAACGATTATGTTAGGTCACCACATATAGCCATAGAAAAACACAGCCATTTTCTTTTTCCAGTGAAAGAGAGGAGTTTCAAAAAGCACTAATAGAGATAAAATTAATCACTAACCTTTGATGATCTTCATCAGATGACACTAATAGGACTTCATGTTACACAATACATGTATGTTTTGTTTGATAAAGTTCATATTTATCAAAATATGAGTTTACATTGGCGCGTTACATTCACTAGTTCCAAAAACATCCAGTGATTTTGCATAGCCACATCATTCAACAGAAATACTCATCATAAATGTAGATGATAATACAAGTTATACACATGGAATTATAGATATACCTCTCCTTAATGCAACCGCTGTGTCTGATTTCAAAAACAAATTACGGAATAAGCCAGCCATGCAATAATCTGAGACAGCGCACAGAAAAATTTGTCACAATTAGCCGCCATGTTGACGTCAACATAAACAAGAAATTACACATCATTCTACATCAGAAAGCACTCCAGGAATCCCAGTTCCACAATAAATGTTTGTTTTGTTCGATAATGTCCGTTATTTATGTCCAAATACCTTCTTTTGTTAGCGCGTTTGGTATACATATCCAAATGCTCATTCTGGTCAGCGTTACATCGGACAAAAACTTCAAAAAGTTATATTACAGGTCAAAGAAACATTTCAAACTAAGTACAGAATCAATCATTAGGATGTTTTTAACATATAGCTTCAATAAAGTTCCACCTGGAGTATTCCTTCTTGTCTTCATGAGCAATGGAACGCAAGTGGGTACCATGAGGAATAAGCGTGATCAGAAAATGGCTGACTGCCAGACACCTGAAAGATTCTGCTATCATTCACTCCCACAACACCATAGAAGTCTCATTTTAATTTCTATTGATGGTTGACATCTAGTGGAACCCCTAGGCAGTGCAACATCATTAATATCTCAAGGGGATTTCATTGGGGACTCTGGTGAATACATACAAAGCTCAGATTTCTCACTTCCTGTTTTGATTTCTCCTCAGGATTTTGCTTGCCATATGAGTTCTGTTATACTCACAGACATCATTCAAACAGTTTTAGAAACTTTAGAGTGTTTTCTATCCAATACTAATAATAATATGCATATATTAGCAACTGAGACTGAGGAGCAGGCCGTTTACTTTGGGCAACTTATTAATCCAAGCTACTCAATACTGCCCCCCAGCCATAAGAAGTTAATATAATTGGTTCAGAGATTGTTTTGATATTTCAACTTGGGTGTGCTGATCGTGTCTGGTCTGGGTGGACAAAATCAACTTGCGGGCAATGGCGTACGCGGACGCATGCACGGTCTGGTCAACATGTAACAGTTCTATGGAATGCAAACTGATGGAGAGTTAGCTTGAATCCTCAGTGTTAGCAACTGGCGCCACCAGTGACAGTAAAACTTAATAGTAGTTGGCAGTTGGACAGACTACTCCAGCTAATTGCATTTATATAGGAATGTGCTATTCCCAAGAGACTTTCTATAGTTTACACTGCACCCAATTAACTGAACAGTCTGCTTCATTGTCTCTGGTCTCAATTCATTTTGAGTAGACTACTGTACACAATATCACATATTTTACTGTGCATCTCCACTTAGAGAGTGTGTGTGTTTGTGTTTAAAGGCCTACTTTTTTTCAACTGAAAGATGATGCCAAGAGCTTACCCATGATGTTGCACAATTCAAGTCAATAAGTCATACTTTTAGGCAAAGTATGATATATTTGTGGGAAATCCAAAATGGGGACTTTTTTTCTGTGGCAATGCCGTGTGTTTCCCATATGATATGACATGCTAATACTTTTCAGTCTACGTTCATTTTCAGGGCTGGGTTTTATTTAATTGTTACCACCCACCAGCATGGCATTGTTAATAATCAGAAACACCTGCAAAGTAATTTATGTCTGTAATAAAGCCCTTTTGTGGGGAAAAACTCAATCTGATTTTCTGGGCCAGGCTCCCCAGTGGGTGGGCCTTGCACCCAAGTGGGTGGGCTATGCCACCCCTGGCTGCGCCCCTGCCCAGTCATGTGAAATCCATAGATTAGAGCCTAATGTATTTATCTCAGTTGACTGATTTCCTCCTATGAACTGTAATTCAGTAAAATCGTAAATTGCTGCATGTTGCGTTTATATTTTTGTTCAGTATGAATAGTATACTTGCGTGATATGATTGCATTTTGTAACCCTGCTACCCCCGTCGTCCCAAGAAGAATGGTTTTGAACACTAAAGTCTTGTTTCACTGCTTTGGTTGGTGCTAAACCACAAGTATCTATCCTATAATGAAGAAAATGTAAGGAACTTATTTATCTATTTTGTTGTTCTGTTGTTAAATTTGTATTGTTGTTTCGTGTCCGTAGCGCTCAGGGTGTTGTTACATGTAATTTGCGACATGAGTCATTGTAGCTTATCATTTCACTTCCGTTGTGAGAACCATGAGCACGGGTTGACTTGGCTTTGCTGTACTGCAGCCAAAGCCTGCCACCAGCCTACCTACCAAAGGTTGCATCATGTCCATTACACAATGTAGAAAAACACATCTCTTATGGAAGATGCCAAAACTTTGGAGATAACAAAAATGGAGAAGTCAAAAATACTGGTTTCCATCTGTGGTAAAGTTTTCCCTATTATGCTTATGACAAATCCAGCTCCAGAACCAGCTTAGCCAGCTGGCTAATCTTTGGAATACGGTGTAGTAAAAAAAACGTACATATCCCAACTGGAAGCCATGCAACATCCGCACTGAGCTTAAAGACTAGAGCTGCCGCTTTCAAAGAGCAGAACATAAGAAATCCTGCTAAATCCTCCAACAAACCAACAAAACAAGCAAAGCGTCAATACAGGACTAAGATTGAATCCTACTACAAGGCAAGGTAAGCAACACTGAACCATGCGTAAGAACACTAGCTGTTCCGAACGTCTGTGTAATCACATTCTTTGTAGCCGATGTGAGTAAGACCCTTAAACAGGTTAACATTCACAAGGCCGCAGGGCCAGACGGATTGCCAGGACGCGTACTCAGAGAATGCACTGACCAGCTGGCAATCGTCTTCACTGACATTTTCAACCTCTACCTGACCCAATTTGTAATACCTACAAGCAGACCACCATAGCCTCTGTGCCCAAGAACGCCAAGGTAACCTGTCTAAATGACTATCACCCCGTAGTACTCACATCTGTAGCCATGAAATGCTTTGAAAGGCTGGGCATGGCTCACATCAACACCGTCATCCCAGACATCCTGGACCCACTCCAATTCGCATACTGTCCCAACAGATACACAGATTACACAATCTTTATTGCACTCCACACTGCCTTTTCCCACTTCTAAAAAGGAACACCTACGTGAAAATGCTGTTCATTGACTACAGCTAAGCGTTCAACACCATAATGTCCTCCAAGCTCAACACCAAGCTAAGGACCCTGGGACAAAATACCTCCCTCTGCAACTGGATCTTGAACTTCCTGATGGGACGCCTCCAGGTGGTGAGGGTAGGCAACAACACAATCACAATGGTGACCCTCAACACAGGGGCCCCCCAGGGGTGCCTGCTTAGTCCCCTCCTGTACTCCCTGTTCACCCACGACTCTGTGGCTGCACAAGACGCCAACACCATCATTAAGTTTACCAACGAGCTTCAAGTTCCTCAGTTTTTTTCCCTCAGTATTTTCACTCTGTCATTTAGGTTAGTATTGTGGGTTAACTACAATGTTATTGATCCATCCTCAGCTTCCTCCTATCACAGCCATTAAACTCAGTGGCTGTTATAAAGTCACCATTGGCTTCATGGTGAAATCCCTGAGCAGTTTCCTTCCTCTACGGCAACTGAGTTAGGAAGGACACCTGTATCTTTGTAGTGACTGGGTGTATTGATACACCATCCAAAGTGTAATTAATAACTTCACAATGCTCAATGGGATAGTCAATGTCTGTTTTTGGGGGGGGGTTTACGCATCTACCAATAGGTGCCCTTCTTTACAAGGCATTGGAAAACCTCCCTGGTCTTTCTGGTTGAATCTGTGTTTGATATTCACTGCTCGACCGAGGGGCCTTACAGATAATTGAATGTGTGGGGTACAGAGATGATGTAGACATTCAAAAATCATGTTAAACACTATTATTGCAACTAATTATTTGACTTGTTAAGCACATTTTTAGTTGTGAACTTATTTAGGTTTGCCATACCAAAGGGGTTGAATACTTTTTCATTTTTAATTAATTTGCCGGCATTTCTAAAAAATATAATTCCACTTTTACATTATGGGGTATTGTGTATAGGCCAGTGACGCACAATCTCAATGTAATCCATTCTAATTTCAGGCTGTAAAACAACAAAATGTGGAAAAAGTCAAGGGGTATGAATACTTTCTGAAGGCACTGTATCATTGTCCAAACACACCAACACCGTTGTGAAAAGGGCACAATAACACCTCTTCCCCTCAGGAGCCTGAAATTGGCATGTGCCCTCACATCCTCAAAAGGTTCTACAGCTGCATCATTGAGAGTATCTTGACTGGCTGCATCACTGCTTGGTATGGCAACTGCCTGACATCCGACCGCAAGGCACTACAGAGGGTAATGCGCTCCAGCCACCTAATTCATTGACTGTTCTCTCTGCTACCGCACGGCAAGTGGTACCGAGGTACCAAGTCTGGAACCAACAGGACCCTGAACAGCTTCTACCCCCAAGCCATAAGACTGATAAATAGTTAGTAAAATAGTTAACCAAATAGCTACCCAGACTATCTGCATTGACCATTTTGCACTAACTTTGACTCATCACATACACTGCTGCTACTGTTCACTATCTGTCACTTTATTCCTAGTTATATGTACATATCTTGCTCAAATACCTTGTACCCCTGCACATCGACTCGGTATTGGTACCCCTTGTATATAGCCAAGTTATCGTTACTCATTGTGTATCTATTGTTATTTTTATTATTAGGTGTTTTACTTTTCTATTATTTCTGAATTTTCTTTATCTCTGCATTTTTGGGGAGGGCCAATAAGTAAGTATTTCACTCTTAGTCTACACCTGTTGTTTATGAAGCATGTGATGAATACCATTTTTGATTTGATCTCTCAGGGTGTGATCTTGGTCTATGACATCACCAACCGATGGTCGTTTGATGGTATTGACAGATGGATTAAGGAGATAGATGAGGTAAGAGACATCGATCAATCGCTCTCTCTCAGAAACAGTGAACCTCAGTTATGTCCCAAATGGCACCCTATTCCCCAAAGGGCTCTGGTCAAAAGTAGTGCACTATAAAGAGAATAGGGTGCCATTTGGGATGGCGCCACATGGTAAATTGCAGTCTACATCACTGAATCGCTCCTATTGTGCTATGATGTAAGACACGTTGCTCAATTTCTGCTTGTGATAATGACTAAACCTTCTCCAACCCACATCGCTGGCCTTTGCTCCAAATCAACTCACACACTCATTAACTAGCCACACACAGTTAGACTTTCAAGATAGCCCATGTTATGTGAATAATATTATTCACTTTCAATTTTAAAAAAATATGCTCAACAATTGATTCTTGACATCCTTTTTGCCACCTTGGGACCTTCTATTACCACTCCATTATTTGACTTGGGAAGAACAGGGAAGAACACTATGTGACACATACACATACACACACCCGTATTATGTACTAACAGAATCTGTACCTCACTACTTTCTGTTCCCCTTCCTGTCAACCCAGCATGCACCGGGAGTGCCTAAGATCCTGGTGGGGAACCGGTTACACCTGGCCTACAAACGCCAGGTGACCACAGAGCAGGCCCAGGTGTATGCCGAGAGGTTAGGGGTCACCTTCTTTGAGGTCAGCCCGCTGTGCAACTTTAATATCACAGAGTCCTTCACAGAGCTGGCCAGGATAGTCTTGATGAGGCATGGCATGGAGAGACTCTGGAGGCCTAACAAAGGTGAGGCAGCGTAAATTGAGCCTTGAGCAGCTTGTTCTTACTCTCTTTCTCTCACTGTTTTACACAATGGTGCCCTCTCGTGGTGTAATATTTATATTTGTGAAATATTAAATATTCTGTCTCTCTCACACTCCCCCCCCCCACCTTCTCTCTCTCTCTTAGTTTTGAGTCTTCAGGACCTGTGCTGTCGTTCCATCGTGTCCTGCACCCCTGTCCACCTTGTTGACAAGCTTCCTCTCCCCCTGGCTCTCAAGTCCCACCTCAAGTCTTTCTCCATGGCCAACGGCCTCAATGCCCGCATGATGCACGGACGGTCCTACTCCGTCACCGCCACTGCTGCCAACACCACCCACATCCCCAACAAGAGGACCGGATGCCAGCTGCTGAAAAAGAAAAAACTCTTCCGTCCTCCGCCGCTCAGCCCGGCGGCCGAACAGAGCTGCACTGGCAACAGCTGCAAGATCTCCTAGCAACCAGTTGAAACAGGAAGAGGAAGTCCTTGGGGAAGGATGTTGTCATCACATGAACAGGAAGTTGGTGTTGATCACTAGTGCAGCCAAAGATGGTGGATAAATTAAGATCTCCCACTGAGGCTGTTTACCATTGAAAAGAATGGTCACAGTTCCGGTCTGCTTAATTCACACATGTGAATTGGAAATATGTTTTTTTTGCATATCCCAATGCTCCCCGAGACACCCCCAGAGAGTAGGGTCATGGCCAGGGTCTGCCATTATCAACAAGAACCCTGGAGCTTAGGGTTAAGTGCTTTTCTCAAGGGCACATTGACAGATTGTTCACCTTGTCGGTTTATGGATTAGAACTAGCAACCTTTCAGATACTGGCACAATGCACTAACCGCTAAGCCACCTGCCCATTATAGCATCTGTGAGAGCACGGGCAGTGCCATTTAGATCCTTCCTTAACCTATAGGAAGTCCCACCCAGTTGAATAATTCCAAGTACTGAAAGTCCTCAATGGCGCTCCCCATGCTAAAACAAGCTTTTGGGCACGAGAGTCTTCTATCTATTTCTATGGGTGCAGCTCGTCTAGGGTCACCAAGAGCCAGCCACATGAGCTTCAAGGGAGTGTTCAACGAGAGGTGACCCCTCACAGCCCCCCCCAAACCAGGAAGTTTTCACAGGGACTGGATGTTCTAGGCCTCCAGACGCACAACAGTCTCCCACAGGTACTCACAGGAGGTCCATGGTGTGACAAAGATGGGGAAGGAACATGTCATGCTCAGAGATTTTGGATTAGTGCTATGGGTCACTGCCCTTGGACCCAGAAGGAAGTTTTGATGCTAGATCATATGTGAGCCATATGACTATATTGTGCACAGACTATATTTCAATTACTTTTTAAATTCATTTGGTAATTTGTATTTCACCGGCCTGAACTACAATATAATGTATTTTGTAACAAGACACTTTCGAGACCTGTAATTTGTATTTTCAAAATACAAAATACATTTCTATACCATTTTTTTTATAGTGGTTCACAATTTCGTGGCCTCCTTTCACCCTGCATTGGTATCAGAAGTCTGATGGCAGTATGGTTAAGAGTGTCTCCTAAATGACGAAATGTAAATGTTAAAATTTGTATTATTGGGTATTATTCTAATGAGCTCTGTCCAGAAACAAGGCCAATAATAACAATAATATTAATACTCGGTGTGCTTTGCAATTGTTTATTTTTACATTTTGGTCAATTAGCAATCAGTGCATTCAACTAAGGTAGATAAACAACCACATATCACATCAATGGTAAAAGTTTATTTTTTGTTACAGTTACTGAGAATGTTGTTGTAGTGAAGGCGTATACTTGCAAATGTATTTTGTATTTTAGTTTGATACATTGGTCTTTAGAGTATCTTGTATTTAGAACAAGAAACATTTTGATGTATCTTTTGCCCATCTCTGATTGTGCATAATATGTTTCCAGAAAAACGATGAACAGATGTACTGTGTAAAAGTATAGTACTAAATAGTACTATTGTGTACAATATTTGTGGATGATCTGTGGTCCTTTTTGCACTGTTTTCTCACCCACTGCAATCAATGACACAAAGCATTCAAATTAGTTTTAATCCTATGGTCTAATTTCACAATGAAAGAAACATTACTGGACTGGTCTTATAAATGGTATACTACACACCTCTGCCTTTAAAAAAAATACTGGACAAAGCCTTTTTAAGATCTAGCTACTTGTTTTACACATACTTTTTACAGCAAAATACTATTTCTGCCGAAGTCATCTGGAACTTCAAGTCTGGAATTCTTTGGAGAAACCATTTGTGTAATGAATTTGTATGATATGTACAGTTATGACAATGTTGTTTGATACAATGTATTTTTTCTGTTATTTGGGTTTATATTCATTTCCAAGTGTACAGTGACAGAGATTATACTATTTCAGATAGTGACACCAACACCAAAGACTTAGTAGACTGAGAACGTTACTGAACGAACAAGCGGTTTTGTACAGTAAATATCACCACACGGATTTACAATAAACTTCACAAACAGGAACTGTCTTCTCTGCTCAGATAATAATAATAAAAATACAAATAATTGATAGCATTTATATTACACTTTTCCACATGCTGAACGCGCTGTAAGGAGGGAAACTCACCTCATCTCACTTGATCATGTTTTTACCCACATGTCCCTCATGAAAACCTGAAAACAATGGGTGCATTCCATGTCACCCACTAGCTTTACTAGAGAGCGCTTTACAAAGGAGGAGGTATGAGTTACATACTGTATATAATGAAGACCTTTATGGTCTCATGGCTGTTTGCAAATGAGGTGTGACAGGCTCAGCCATAGAGCAAGAACAGGTTCTGTAAATACATTGCTTTTAAAATCTATCAGAAATGCTGAGAAATTGACCCATGGCAAGCTTTCCTGATTATTTTGGTCTGGTCTGTACTCTGGTCTCTTTGGTTATGTGTTGTTCTTCAATGAGAGTGTCAACAAGAGGATCAGCATTCGGTAAGTCCTCATCATAGCAAAGACTCCATAGATCCAGAGTTTCAGAAGACCTTTATGACCGACATACAGCTCTACCTGGACAGAGACCAGCTCAGTAGTGTTAGTGAATGGAACCGATTGGCCCATTTCAACAACCCCTTTAGTTTCATGGGTTACAACTACATAGGTAATCTCGCTCGCTCTCTCTCTTGGATTGAGTGTGGGTACACATAATAAATGTTATGAGAATTTGCTTCGAAAAAATATACGATTTCTAAGTAGCCAATGTCAGCAATTAGACTTGTTCTTTACGCGCCTCAAACTTGGCAATAGTGGTTACCTTGAATAAATGCATGTTTATCCATAATGTTGACTAGCAATCTTTTGTATCTTGTTTGATGTTTATTTCGTTTTCTTGCATTTGTTTGCAATAGTTTGATTGCGGTAAGAACCAAGAGCTCTCCCACCATCCACACCCACACCATACGTTCAAACACCTGTGTGTTTATAGATCACATGATGTGTGTTTACCACCATTTGTCTGCCCCTAGTGGTCTGGAGTGTAATGCTCGAATATTACCATAATATAACATCAACCCAAATTGGCTCCAACACTATATGGGTTTCTGTGAATATATCCAGTACTGTGTGTTATACTGTGTTTATAATGTATACCTCTCTGTATTTATGTGTCGTTTTAAAGGCAGCAGTGGATTTGATCCCTATGCCAGCGAGTCGCCTGACCCTGTACCCATGGCAGCAGGAGGTGGACAGGGTGTGCATACAGTTCCTTCAGAAAGTATTCACCTCCCTTGACGTTTTCCATATTTTGTTGTGTTACAGCCTGAATTTAACATTTATTTTATTTAGATTTTGAATCACTGGCCTACACACAATACTCCATAATTATGTTTTTAGAAACTTTTACAAATGAATTAAAAATGAAAAGATTAAATGTCTTGAGTTAATAAGTATTCAACCCTTTTGTCATGGCAAGCCTAAATAAGTTCAGGAGTAAATAAATAAGTAACTGCCATACAGCAGTTCTACAACATACTGCCAAAATAAAGGAAACACTTGAGTAAATGAGGGATACAAAGAATATTGAAAGTAGATGCTTCTACACAGGTGTGTTTCCTGAGTTAATTAAGCAATTAACATACCATCATGCTTAGGGTCATGTATAAAAATGCTGGGCAGGTCATTATTTTGTCTACCATGGCTATGCCCCAATAGAATGACAATGCTCCCATCCACAGGAGAAGCGAGTGGTCACTGAATGGTTTGATGAGCAGGAAAACGATGTAAACCATATGCCATGGCCGTCTCAGTCACCAGATCTCAACCCAATTGAACTCTTGTGGAAGATTCTGGAGCGGCGCCTGAGACAGTGTTTTCAACCACCATCAACAAAACAACAAATTATGGAATTTCTCGTGGAAGAATGGTGTCACATCCCTCTAATAGAGTTCCAGACACTTGTAGAATCTATGCCAAGCTGCATTAACACACTTTATGTTGGTGTTTCCTTTATTTTGGCAGTTATCTGTATCATATTTAGTGGTGGACAAAGTATAAAATTGTCATACTTGAGTAAAAGTACAAAGTAAAAGTAAATGCTATACATCAAATTCCTTTTATTAAGCAAACTAGACGGCACATTATTTTTGGGGGGACAGAGAGACAGGGGCACAGAGAGACAGGGGCACACTCCTACACTCAGGCATTATTTACAAATGACGTTTTTGTGAGTCTGACAGATCCAGCAGAGATGCCAAAGCGTTATATTGACAGGTTTATGAATAATTCTGTCTTGCCTGAGCATTAGAAATGTAACAAGTACTTTTTGGTGTCATGGAAAATGTACGGGAGTAAAAAGTACATATTTTATTTAGGAATGTAGTAGAGTAAAAGTAAAAGTTGTCAAAAATATAAATAGTAAAGTACAGATACCCCCCCAAAATACTTAAGTGGTACTTAAAAGTATTTCTTACTTAAGTACTTTACATCACTGATCATACTATTCTCTGTATATGATAATATATTATTACCTGAGAATACATTATCATATTTTGTTGTTCTCTCGAGCTAAGATTGGATCCTATAATACTAAAGGATATTCCTGTCTTTTCGCTCAACCAGGTGCAGCACCTTGGACTACAAGAAGTACCCAAACTTCTACAACTACAACAAACACCACTCACCAATGGTATTCTTCACCATCCACGATTATATACAGGAGATGAAAATATGGACGAATTTTCATGACAACAAATTAATCAAACTGTACCCGGGGACCCTTGACATGAATTTCACATCTGAAGACGTGATCTCATTTTATCACGTGATTTAATGTGAAGTTAATGTGATAACATTTGACAACATGTGAAGCAACATGTGACATGTGATTACAACATATGACACGTGACATGTGAGCACATGTGATAACATGATCTCATGTGAAATAAATGTAATTTAGAATATTTTACTTTGAAAAGCACAATTGAGATTAATTAAATTTAAACAGTCGTGGTTCCCTGCAGGTTTTATTTAGTTCCCGGTTTGTTCCATCGATTTCCCCCAGTACGTTTTAGGACATTCTTAGAACATTGTGTCAAGGTCCCCTGGAGTTTTTTTTCTTGAGGTGAAAATACAGTAAATGTACAACTAGTTATCATACAGCTAAATTCAGGTGGTAATGTTGAAGGAGAATATGCTGATTATTGGGACAGAACTTCACTTGGGGTTTGAACTCACAACATTTTGGTTGCTAGCTACCTTACGTTCCTGTTGCAGCACCAGGTCTGTGGACATAATGGAGATTGACAAGAATACATTTCTGCAGTTTGCCTAAAGGTGCAGTACAAATAAAGTAAATCACTTTAAGGTGTTATTTCTATAAAATATGAGTATGCTGCTGTATTCTTATTTCAATTACTGTAAAATTTTGTACTGTGACCACAGTTGGGACTTCTGGATTTCGGCAATGAGGCCCTTTACTTACTTCCCCAGAGTCAGATGAACTTATGGATACAATTTTTATATCTCTGTGTCCAGTATGAAGGAAGTTTGAGGTAGTTTCTTGAGCCAATGCTAACTAGCATTAGTACAATGAATTGAAGTCTATGGGTATCTGCTAGGATGCTAGCAGATTCCCATAGACTTCCAGTCATTGCACTTACACTAGTTAGCAATTGCGCTAATGCTAGTTAGAAACTTCCTTCAAACTGCACACAGAGACATAACAATGGTTTCCACTAGTTCATCTGACTCTGGGGAAGCAGATAAAGGGCCTCATTGCCAAAATACCAAAGTATTCCTTTAAATGATATTTGAACTCATAACCTCTTGGTTGCTAGCAAACTGAAATGTCCTGCTACATTGCAGCTACACCACCATAGTGAGTGTGAAATAAATATGGCCACAGACTTATTGGCAATAATGAATTCCTGCACTTTGCTAAAAGCTGCCTAGAATCAAGTAAATAATTGTCAAATTATCACCACTAACATAACATCAACATAAAACTAGCAGTATTCAAGGACACAGAGTATTCCAACCAAGAGGTAGCTAGTTGAAATCCCCAAAGAATGAATGTATACATTCATTCGGATTTCAACTATCCCCAAAGAATGAATGTATACATTCATTCGGATTTCAACTAGCTACCTCTTGGTTGAAAGTGTATTGATGTTTCTGCAGTGCCACCAGGTTAATACTACTTGCTTGGAACATATATTAACACACTCTTTAAAAAATAAGGGTATGGTTGACTCAGCTTATTGGCCATTAGCCAAGTGGTGTCTCCAAACGATTTCAAAGCATGCGAATGCACCCAGTTGGTACAGACCAGTACCATGTGAGTTCCTATGTGTACCTCTAAAGGTACCTTATGTGTGCATTTCACCTTTTTGTACACCAGGGAACAACACTGTACTGTAACCGTACCCTTATTTGTGAGAGTGTGTGGATGTGTGGAGCAGGAAGAGGAGCAGGCACAAGTCTCTGCCCACCTGGTCTGGAGGAGGGAAGAGCAACACGTTTACCTTACTTTGCTACCTGCCAACTACACGGTTTTAACTTTTTAATTACCATTTTGTATTTTTATTTTTCCCTTGCTCAACTTTTTTCATTCAACTTTTTCACCCCGGACGCTTTATCTGGACGTGGTTCGTCAGGACCTCCACCAGCCAAAGCGAAGTAACGTTAGTAACATTAACATTATGCCTTCTAATTGCAGTCGCTGTACTCATAATATACAGGAGAACGATTGCCTTATGGCGAGGATAGCTTCCGAGGTAAAGATATTTTCAAGTTGGATATTCAACAGATATTTTGAGGTGCTGACCTGTTGCACCCTCGACAACTACTGTGATTATTATTATTTGACCATGCTGGTCATCTATGAACATTTTAACATCTTGGCCATGTTCTGTTATAATCTCCACCCGGCACAGCCAGAAGAGGACCACCCCTCATAGCCTGGTTCCTCTCTAGGTTTCTTCCTCGGTTTTGGCCTTTCTTGGGAGTTTTTCCTAGCCACCATGCTTCTACACCTGCATTGCTTGCTGTTTTGGGGTTTTAGGCTGGGTTTCTGTACAGCACTTTGATATATCAGCTGATGTAAGAAGGGCTATATAAATACATTTGATTTGATTTGATATTCGCCTGTATTTTTCCTTCCGTCCACCAACAGCAGTTAGGGACCGTCAACATAGTGACAAATCAACATTTTCTAATTTCAATAGCTCTTTAACCATTACTCCTAAAATTTTCAAAACTGGTTGTAGCTAACCCGATGGCATAGACACACATTGCACACACTTTCTTTTGTCGATTTACATCTCGCACTAATTTAAATTATTTACATTTTTGAATCTCAATAGCTCTTTTGTCATGTGACCTACTGACTTCGAACAAGGTTCAGAATGTCCACTGACTACCCTTCTATATTGCACACCCTTTAGTTTGTCCATTTTCATTTCACATGTTTTTACATGAATTTTTCAAACTTTCACATTTCAATAGCTACTTGGTCATGTGACCTACTGGACTCAAACAAACTTTAGAATGTCCACAGACTAGCCTTATATATTGCACACTCTTATTTGTGTACTGTAAAATCAAGCGGTTTAACGTACATTTTTCATAGTTTTACATTTCAATAGCTCCTTGGTGATGTGACCTACTGACTTCAAACAAGGTGCAGAATGTGCACTGACTACCCTTCTATATTGCACACCCTTAAGTTTGTCCATTTTCATCTCACACGTTTTTACATGAATTTTTCAAACTTTCAAATTTCAATAGCTCCTTGGTGATGTGACCTACTGACTTCAAACAAGGTTCAGAATGTCCACTCAGTGGTCCTACATATTGCACACCCTTTAGTTTGTCCATTTTCATCTCACAAGATTTTCCATGAATTCTTCAAACTTTCAAATTTGAATAGCTCCTTGCTCAGAAATTCATACAGTATGAAGGATGAACATAGAAGTACATTAGATGTGCACCTAACCAAGTCTAAGGACATGTAATATCATTATGTAGTTAACTGGAATTGTAGTTGAATGTTTCTGATGACGTACACTTGAATATTTATGGCCCTTATTCTGTCACTTTAAAGTAAATAGTGAAGATGTGTCATCATGTAAACACAGTATTGTCAGCAGTAACACACTTTTGAATACATAACACCTTATGTATGATACTTAATCTCCCTAACAAGGCATATATATGTGACAATGACCCATTAAATTGCATGTAGCCAGAATATATTAGACAAATAAAAACAAAGGCAAATGTAATTACATTTGTTTTAAATCTCCATAAACAATCCTTCTAACTAACCAATATTCTCTGTAATGTCTATGTATTTTAGTTTATGCTTAATTATTTGTATAATGTTCTTCACATTCAAGGCATTTGTGGTTTTACTTTCTCTCCTTATACTGACAATCGAATGGTACTTTCAAGCAACCTGTCACGGCTGTCGTAAGAAGAGGACCAAGGTGCAGCGTGGTGGGCGTACATTTCTCTTTATTTGGAAAAAGACGCCGAACAAAACAACAAACACTACAAAAACAAACCGTGAAGCTAAAGGCTATGTGCCCTAAACAAAAGTCAACTTCCCACAAAGACAGGTGGAAAAAAGGGCTACCTAAGTATGGTTCTCAATCAGAGACAACAATAGACAGCTGCCTCTGATTGAGAACCACACCCGGCCAAACACAAAGAAATAGAAAACATAGAAATAAAGAAACTAGAATGCCCCCCCTAGTCACACCCTGGCCTAACCAAAATAGAGAATAAAAGCCTCTCTATGGCCAGGGCGTGACAGTACGCCCGCCCAAAGGTGCAGACTCCGGCCGCAAAACCTGACTCTAAAGGGGAGGGTTCGGGTGGGCTTCCTTTACGGCGGCGGCTCTGGTGCGGGACGTAGACCACCCTCCGCCTCTGGCTCCCCCCACTTTGGTGGCGGCTCTGGTGCGGGGACCCTCGCCGCCGACCCCGGACTGGGCACCCTCGTTGCGGGCCCCGGACTGGGAACCCTCGTTGCGGGCTCCGGACTGGGGACCGTCGCTGGAGGCTCCGGACTGGGGGCCGTCGCTGGAGGCTCCGGACTGAGGGCCGTCGCTGGAGGCTCCGGACTGGGGACCGTCGCTGGAGGCTCCGGACTGGGGACCGTCGCTGGAGACTCCGGACTGGCCCGTGGAGCAGGCATCGGACTCACCAGGCTGGGGAGACCTACTGGAGGCCTGGTCCGTGGAGGAGGCACAGGATGAACCAGGTTGGGGAGACCTACTGGAGGCCTGGGCATTGGAGGAGGCACAGGATGAACCAGGCTGGGGAGACCTACTGGAGGCCTGGTCCTTGGAGGAGGCACAGGATGAACCGGGCTGTGGGGGAGCACTGGAGATCTGGTGCGTAGCCTTGGCACCACTCTTCCAGGCTGAATGCCCACTCTAGCCCGGCACCTCCAGAGCGCAGGCACAGGTCGAACCGGGCTGTAGGGGAGCACTGGAGCTCTGGTGCTTAGCACTTGCACCGCTCCTCTTGGCAGCATGCCCACTTTAGCCGGGCACGTGCGGGGAGCTGGAACAGGCCGCACTGGGTTCTCCTGGCGAACTGGGGAAACCGTGCGTAGAGCCGGCGCAGGACTCACCGGGCTGTGGAGGCGCACTGGAGGTCTGGAGCGCCAAGCTGGCACAAGACGTGCAGGGCTGGGGAGGCGCACAAGAGGCTTAGTGTGTGGGGCTGGTACAGTCTTCACCAGACGGCTAGCACGCACCTCAGGACGAGTATGGAGAGCTGACTCAGGTGACATCAAACCGAGGACACGCTCCGTAGGGCGAATGTCGTGCCTCATGCACCAACACAGCAGCTCTCTCCTCCAATCTCTCCATCAACTCCTTCACTGTCTCTGCTTCACTACCTTCGCTCCCCTCCAAGTTCACCCCGACTGGCTCTGGTTCCATCCTCGGCTCCGCCGACTGTCCCGTGTGCCCCCCGAATTTTTTGGGGGGGCTGCCTCTCCTGGCCACGCTGCTTGGTCCTTTGTTGGTGGGAAGTTCTGTCACGGCTGTCGTAAGAAGAGGACCAAGGTGCAGCGTGGTGAGCGTACATTTTCTCTTTATTTGGAAAAAGACGCTGAACAAAACAAACACTACAAAAACAAATCGTGAAGCTAAAGGCTATGTGCCCTAAACAAAACACAACTTCCCACAAAGACAGGTGGAAAAAAAGGGCTACCTAAGTATGGTTCTCAATCAGAGACAACGATAGACAGCTGCCTCTGAGAACCACACCCGGCCAAACACAAAGAAATAGAAAACAAAGAAATAAAGAAACTAGAATGCCCAGCCTAGACACAACCACAAAAAGCTGCAGTCACGGGACAAAGATTTACATCCTAAATCATTACTCAGCCCAAGTCATTCTAAAAATGGAGAAAGAAGTTTAGTGCGCAAGCAAAGCCTGCCAAAGGTAATAATACAATCTGTTAGTGGAATTTGAAAGGATTAACTATTGATACATTTTTTGGGGCTTAGTGGCAAGCATGTGAAATGATTTATTTCAGGTGAACTTCGGTAACTACAATGCTGTCATGAGTTTCTTGAATGTGAACCACAACCACTGGAAGTTCATTGTGAGTAAAATCCTTTTTCCAAAATTGATTTAGGTACATTTTTGTGAAGGGGTATGAGGGTTGTGATATGGGTAATTTAATAGTAAAATCATTTAAGGGATCAATACATTTCTATATTGCTTCCCCAGTATCTGCATGAACCATTAGGCCAAGTGTTTTTGGTTGACCCTGCTGGACAGAAAGAGGAGGAATCGGAACACACTGCATTCAAATTCAGGTCTTAGTTATTCCATTGTACTGGATCTAATACATATTAGCATTTTACATACATTCATATACGTAATAATTGTTTATGACATACTGTGAAAAACTCTTGGCTGCTGGCTTCGTCACTTTCAGAAATGCACAGAGCAGACTTAAAGGGGAAGCGTAGCTCTTGACTTGAACAACAGGGGTTCTCTGTAAAGAGAGAGTAGTCCAAAAGGCACAGACACTCCCCTTGACTTTCAATTGGCACCCTTGACCTGTATGTATTCTCTCCTGATTGGCTCTGTGGTGCTTAGTTAATGGGAACTCCGTTGCTGGCCCCATTGTCACGTTCCTGACCTATTTTCTGTTGTTTTGTATGTGTTAGTCGGTCAGGGCGTGAGTGTGGGTGGGCATTTCTATGTTTTGTGTTTCTATGTTTAGGTCTTGTAATCAGCCTTATATTGTTCTCAATCAGAGACAGGTGTTTGACGTTTTCCTCTGATTGAGAACCATATATAGGTTGGCTGTTCACACTGTTTGTTTGTGGGTGATTGTCTCCTGTGTCTGTGTATGTGCACCACACGGGACTGTTTTGGCTGTTCATTCGTTTGATGTAGTCTGTTCCTGTCCGTGAGTTCTGCGTGTAGTTATGTAAGTTCCATGTTCAGGTTTCGTCTACGTCGTTTTCTTATTTTGTAATTTTCCAAGTGTTTTCGTGTTCGTGTTCGTCTTTCAATAAATTACATTATGTCATCATACCTCGCTGCGTATTGGTCCTCCGATCCTTCTCTCCTCTCCTCGTCTGAGGAGGAGGAAGATCTAGAACGCCGTTACACCCATCATAAAGTTTTTACACAGTCTGGCAGCCTGACTAAATTACCCAAGGTATAAGGAGATATCCTCCTTTGTATTTATGGGAACAAATATTTCCTAACACTTTGGATCCTATTCTAGGACAGTTAGAAGACAATGCGTCAATGCAAAAAAAAAAATATAATAATAATTACTGTCCATGAGTAACCTCAACCTTGTGGGTGTTTGGGCCAATCAAGTGCCAACTCAACCACTGACTAGTCTCTCATGCCCCTATGAACAGGGACACAGGGCAATAGTTTTTAATCTAAACCAGCCCTTTTTTTACTGGAGTACACTAACCCCTAATTGGGGCTCTTTTCTTGACACACAGTAGCAATTTACCAGATAACAAGTCAAGAAGAACAAAAAGTAGATTGGTTTAAGGGTGTATTACATCCTGTGCTGGCCTTATTGTCATATCCATTCTGGGTTCTGAGTGGTAAAATCATAGCTGGAAAATGCCTCTGTATACTGTACTTAGAACTACCAATTATAAGTACTAAGTAATAAGTACTTGGAACTACCAATTATTGTAGATAAATATTAAAAAGGGTAAACACAACACTGAACCCCCTAATTGTAATGTACAACAATATAGAAGATACATGACTAGAGGTTATGCAATATGTGTCACGATTATCTTCCTCTTCTGACGAGGAGTAAGGAGGATCGGACCAAAATGCAGCGTGGTAAGTGTCCATGTTACTTTATTATAACAGAACACGAAAAAATACAAAAATAACAAAGTGAATGACAAAGAAAACCGAAACAATCCTGAATGGTGAAACAAACACAAAACAGGAAACTACCCACAAACACAGGTGGGAACAGGCTACCTAAGTTTTATTCTCAATCAGAGACAACGATTGACAGCTGCCTCTGATTGGGAACCATACTAGGCCAAACACAGAAATACAACACATAGAACAAAACATAGAATATAGAACATAGAATGCCCACCCCAACTCCCGCCCTGACCAAACCAAAATAAAGACATAAAAAAGGAACTAAGGTCAGAACGTGACAATATGGGTGTATATCCACTGCACGCTTCTTAGATGTGTAATTGACATGACTAAGGAGCTATTGAAATGTAAAACTATGAAAAATGTACGTTACACCGCGTGATTTTACAGTACACAAACAAGAGTGTGCAATATATAAAGCTAGTCTGTGGACATTCTAAAGTTTGTTTGAGTCCAGTAGGTCACATGACCAAGGAGCTACTGAAGTTTTACATTTTGAAAAATGTATGTAAAAAAGTGTGGGATTAAAATGGACAAACTGAAGGGTGTGCAATATAGAAGGGTAGTCAGTGGACATTCTGTACCTTGTTTGAAGTCAGTAGGTAACATGACCAAGGAGCTATTGAAATATGAAAGTTTGAAAAATGTATGTAAAAACGTGTGAGATTAAAATGGACAAACTAAAGGGTGTGCAATGTGTAGGCCCACTGAGTGGACATTCTGAACCTTGTTTGAAGTCAGTAGGTCACATGACCAATGAGCTATTGAAATTTGAACGTTTGAAAAATTTATGTAAAAACATGTGAGATGAAAATGGAATAACTAAAGGGTGTGCAATATAGAAGGGTAGTCAGCGAACATTCTGAACTTTGTTTGGGTCAAGTAGGTCACATGACCAAGGACCAATTTAAATTTGAATGTAAAACAAGTTTGTACTTTGTTTACGCTCCCTAACTAATTCAACTACAGTAGGAATACAAAATGCTGCTCATATTTCCACATTAATGAAAATTAATGTCCCAATCGTGAAAATAAGACCTGTGCAATGTTGTGCGCAATTTGTCCAACATCTTGACACTTATTTGGAGTCTGGCTCAAGTGGTTTGAAAGCTATTGATGTTTGAAAGCGTGAATATCCGTCGAATATCCAACTTGAAACTGTCTTTACCTCTGTAGGATAGCTGTGCTGCAAGCCCAGCTTCAGACGCAATCGTTAGGCAAGGGTAATTTAAGTGTAGGAAAGGATGAAACAGCGTCTGTGCCACCAATAAGTACATATAGTCGTATAAATCCCCCCCCCCCCGCACAGTCCCCGCAGTAGCACAATTTCTCAAGGCTTCTGGAAGGAAATGCTGTAGGAATGCTCAACCAGTGTCGCTCATTCAGCCGACAGAAACTTTCAACCGGTTCTCCCCATTAAACAACGGGTCGGAGTCAGAGGCCGAGCCTTCACTGGTCTCTACTCCTCCCGTTACGGGGTCTGAGACGCCGAAGCCTCCCACCATTAGCTCTGACAAATTGAAAACCCTAGTCATTGGCACCTCCATTACCCGCAGTATTAGACTTAAAACGAATCATCCAGCGATAATACACTGTTTACCAGGGGGCATGGCTACCGACGTTAAGGCTAATCTGAAGAAGGTGCTGGCTAAAGCTAAAACTGGCGAGTGTAGAGAGTATAGGGATATTGTTATCCACCAACGATGTTAGGATGAAACAGTCAGAGGTCACTAAGCGCAACATAGCTTCAGCGTGTAAATCAGCGAGAAAGATGTGTCGGCATCGAGTAATTGTCTCTGGCCCCCTCCCAGTTAGGGGGAGTGATGAGTTCTACAGCAGTCTCACAACTCAATTGCTGGTTGAAAACTGTTTTCTGCTCCTCCCAAAAGATAGAATTTGTAGAAAATTGGCCCTCTTTCTGGGACTTACCCACAAATAGGACCAAGCCTGGCCCTGCTGTGGAGTGACGTACTCCATCCTAGCTGGAGGGGTGCTCTCATCTTATCTACGAACATAAACAGGGCTCTAACTCCCCTAGCTCCACAATGAGATAGGGTGCAGGCAATGCAGCAGGCTGTTAGCCAGCCTGCCAGCTTAGTGAAGTCTGCCACGAGCACAGTGTAGTCAGCTCAGTTATCCCCATTGAGACCGTGTCAGTGCCTCGATCTAGGTTGGGCAAAACTAAACATAGCGGTGTTCGCTTTAGCAATCTCAATGGAATAAAGACCTCCTCCATTCCTGTCATTATTGAAAGAGATTGTGATATCTTCTCCTTTCCCCCCTCTGATAACCAGGTGGTGAATCGCATCTCTGCATGTCTGGCAGACATATCAGTGTGGATGACGGATCACCACCTCAAGCTGAACCTCGGCAAGACGGAGCTGCTCTTCCTCCCGGGGAAGGACTGCCCGTTCCATGATCTCGCCATCACGGTTGACAACTCCATTGTGTCCTCCTCCCAGAGTGCTAAGAACCTTGGCGTGATCCTGGACAACACCCTGTCGTTCTCAACTAACATCAAGGCGGTGACCCGTTCCTGTAGGTTCATGCTCTACAACATTCGCAGAGTACGACCCTGCCTCACGCAGGAAGCGGCGCAGGTCCTAATCCAGGCACTTGTCATCTCCCGTCTGGATTACTGCAACTCGCTGTTGGCTGGGCTCCCTGCCTGTGCCATTAAACCCCTACAACTCATCCAGAACGCCGCAGCCCGTCTGGTGTTCAACTTTCCCAAGTTCTCTCACGTCACCCCGCTCCTCCGCTCTCTCCACTGGCTTCCAGTTGAAGCTCGCATCCGCTACAAGACCATGGTGCTTGCCTACGGAGCTGTGAGGGGAACGGCACCTCCATACCTTCAGGCTCTGATCAGGCCCTACACCCAAACAAGGGCACTGCGTTCATCCACCTCTGGCCTGCTCGCCTCCCTACCTCTGAGGAAGTACAGTTCCCGCTCAGCCCAGTCAAAACTGTTCGCTGCTCTGGCACCCCAATGGTGGAACAAACTCCCTCACGACGCCAGGTCAGCGGAGTCAATCACCACCTTCCGGAGACACCTGAAACCCCACCTCTTTAAGGAATACCTAGGATAGGATAAAGTAATCCTTCTAACCCCCCCCCCCCCTTAAAAGAGTTAGATGCACTATTGTAAAGTGGTTGTTCCACTGGATATCATAAGGTGAATGCACCAATTTGTAAGTCGCTCTGGATAAGAGCGTCTGCTAAATGACTTAAATGTAAATGTAAATATCTCAAAATAGGGCTACTTAATGTGAGATCCCTCAACTCCAAGGCAGTTATAGTCAATTAACTAATCACTGATCATAATCTTGATGTGATTGGCTTGACTGAAACATGGCTTAAGCCAGATGAATTTACTGTGTTACTAAATGAGGCCTCACCTCCTGGTTACACTAGTGACCATATCCCCCCGCGCATCCCGCAAAGGCGGAGGAGTTGCTAACATTTACGATAGAACATTTCAATTCACAAAAAAAACGACTGTGTTTTCGTCTTTTGAGCTTCTAGTCATGAAATCTATGCAGCCTACTCAATCAAGTTTTATAGCTACTGTTTACAGGCCTCCTGGGCCATATATAGCGTTCCTCACTGAGTTCCCTGAATTCCTATCGGACCTTGTTGTCATGGCGGATAATATTCAAATTTTTGGTGACTTTAATATTCACATGGAAAAGTCCACAGACCCACTCCAAAAGGCTTTCGGAGCCATCATCGACTCAGTGGGTTTGGTCCAACATGTCTCCGGACCTACTCACTGCCACAGTCATACTCTGGACCTAGATTTGTCCCATGGAAAAAATGTTGTGGATCTTAATGTTTTTCCTCATAATCTTAGACTATTGGACCACCATTTTATGTTGTTTGCAATTGCAACAAATAATCTGCTCAGACCCCAACCAAGGATCCAAAAGCTGTGCTATCTTTCGGACAACCCAAAGATTCCTAGATGCCCTTCCAGACTCCCTCCACCTACCCAAGAACGTCAGAGTACAAAAATCAGTTAACCACCTAACTGAGGAACTCAGTTTAACCTTGCGTAATACCCTAGATGCAGTCGCCCCCCTAAAAACAAAAAACATTTGTCATAAGAAACTAGCTCCCTGGTATACAGAAAATACCCGAGCTCTGAAGCAAGCTTCCAGACAATTGGAACGGAAATGGCGGTACACCAAACTGGAAGTCTTCCGACTAGCTTGGAAAGACAGTACCGTGCAGTATCGAAGAACCCTCACTGCTGCTCTATCATCCTATTTTTCCAACTTAATTGAGGAAAATAAGAACAATCCAAAATGTATTTTTAATACTGTCGCAAAGCTAACTAAAAAGCAGCATTCCTCAAGAGAGGATGGGTTTCACTTCAGCAGTAATAAATTCATGAACTTCTTTGATGAAAAGATCATGATCATTAGAAAGGAAATTACGGACTCCTCTTAAAATCTGCGTATTCCTCCAAAGCTCAGTTGTTCTGAGTCGGCACAACTCTGACAGGAACTAGGATCAAGGGAGACACTCAAGTGTTTTAGTACTATATCTCTTGACACATTGATGAAAATAATCATGGCCTCTAAACCTTCAAGCTGCATACTGGACCCTATTCTAACTAAACTACTGAAAGAGTTGCTTCCTGTGCTTGACCCTCCTATGTTGAACATAATAAACGGCTCTCTATCCACGATGCGTACCAAACTCACTAAAAGTGGCAGTAATAAAGCCAAACCTTGACCCAGAAAATATAAAAAACTATCAACCTATATCGAATCTCCCATTCCTCTCAAAAATGTTAGAAAAAGCTTCAGGCAGGCAGCAACTCACTGCCTGCCTGAAGACAAACAATGTATATGAAACACTTAAGTCTGGTTTTAGACCCCATCATAGCACTGAGACTGCACTTGTGAAGGTGGTAAAAGACCTTTTCATGGCGTCAGACCGAGGCTACGCATCTGTCCTCGTGCTCCTAGACCTAGCTGCTTTTGATACCACCGATCATCACATTCTTTTGGAGAGATTGGAAACCCAAATTGGTCTACACGGACAAGTTCTGGCCTGGTTTAGATCTTATCTGTCTGAAAGATATCAGTTTGTCTCTGTAGATGGTTTCTCCTCTGACAAATCAACAGTAAGTTTCGGTGTTCCTCAAGGCTCCGTTTTAGGACCACTATTGTTTTCATTATATATTATACCTCTTGGTGATGTCATTCGGAAACATAATGTTAACTTTCACTGCTATACGGATGACACACAGCTGTACATTTCGATGAAACATGGTGAAGCCCCCTAATTGCCCTCCCTGGAAGCCTGTGTTTCAGACATAAGGAAGTGGATGGCGGCAAATGTTTTACTTTTACACTCGGACAAAACAGAGATGCTAGTTCTAGGTCCCAAGAAACAAAGAGATATTCTGTTGAATCTGACAATTCATCTTGATGATTGTACAGTCGTCTCAAATAAAACTGTGAAGGACCTAGGCGTTACTCTGGACCCTGATCTCTCTTTTGACGAACATATCAAGACTGTTTCAAGGACAGCTTTTTTCCATCTACGTAACATTGCAAAAATCAGACACTTTCTGTCCAAAAATGATGTAGAAAATTCATCCATGCTTTTGTCACTTCTAGGTTATACTACCGCAATGCTCTACTTTCCGACTACCCGGATAAAGCACTAAATAAACTTCAGTTAGTGCTAAACACGGCTGCTCGAATCTTGACTAGAACCCCAAAATTTGATCATATTACTCCAGTGCTAGCCTCTCTACACTAGCTTCCTGTTAAGGCAAGGGCTGATTTCAAGGTTTTGCTAACCTACAAAGCATTACATGGGCTTGCTCCTACCTATCTTTCTGATTTGTTCCTGCCGTACATACCTACACTTACGCTATGGTCACAAGACGCAGGCCTCCTTACTGTCCCTAGAATTTCTAAGCAAACAGCTGGAGGCAGGGCTTTCTCCTATAAAGCTACATTTTTATGGAATGGTCTGCCTATCCATGTGAGAGATGCAGACTCGGTCTCGACCTCTAAGTCTTTATTGAAGACTAATCTCTTCAGTAGGTCCTATGATTGAGTGTAGTCTGGCCCAGGAGTGTGAAGGTGAACGGAAAGGCACTGGAGCAACAAACCCCCCTTGCTGTCTGCCTGGCCGGTTCCCCTCTCTCCACTGGGATTCTATGCCTCAAACCCTATTACAGGGGCTGAGTCACTGGCTTACTGGTACTCTTCCATGCCGTCCCTAGGAGGGGTGCGTCACTTGAGTGGGTTGAGTCACTGATGTGATCTTCCTGTCCGGGTTGGCGCCCCCCTTGGGTTTGAGCCGTGGGGGAGATTTTCGTGGGCTATACTCGGCCTTGTCTCAGGATGGTAAGTTGGTGGTTGAAGATATCCCTCTAGTGGTGTGGGGGCTGTGATTTGTCAAAGTGGGTGGGGTTATATCCTGCCTGTACGGCCCTGTCCGGGGGTATCGTCGGAAGGGGCCACAGTGTCTCCCGACCCCTCCTGTCTCAGCCTCCAGTATTTATGCTTCAATCGTTTGTGTCGGGGGTCTAGGGTCAGTCTGTTATATCTGGAGTATTTCTCCTGTCTTATCGTTTGTGTCCTGTGTGAATTTAAGTAGACTCTCTAATTTTCTCCCTCTTTCTTTCGCTCTCTTTCTTTCTTTCTTTCTTTCTTTCTTTCTTTCTTTCTTTCGCTGGACCTGAGCCCTAGGACCATGCCTCAGGACTACATGGCCTGATGACATCTTGCTGTCCCCAGTCCACCTGGTCGTGTTGCTGCTCCAGTTTCAACTGTTCTGCGGCTATGGAACCCTGACCTGTTCACCGGACGTGCTACCTGTCCCCGACCTGCTGTTTTCAACTCTCTAGAGACAGCAGGAGCAATAGAGATACTCTGAATAATGAAAAGCCAACTGACATTTACTCCTGAGGTGCTGATCTGTTGCACCCTCTACATCCACTGATGTAAGAAGGGCTTTATAAATACATTTGATTGATTGATTGGATATACACTGAATATACAAACATTAAGAACACATGCTTTTTCAATGACATAGACTGACTATCTGGTAGCACTTCTGAGACATTAATGCACTCTGGACCTAAAGGTTGCCAGTTCAAATCCTGAGAGCATTTACGCACATTTAGGGATAGATTCTATCAGATAAGTGCTATCGGACACATAGTGGCTGTTTTGGCAGTGACAGAGGTGGAACTGCATTTGACCAATCAAATCCACAAGCGTCTCCCAGCATTAATACTGAAGCGGAAATTGTCATTGGCTGCACGGAGTTGCATTAAGAGAAATCCCATCCAGCCTTGTTTATAAATTGGAACACTGGAATGTGATATGTAATTGAATAAGATTTTCAATTTGAGTGTCATTATTTCTATATAGCCTACATTTCCTCGTTCTGAACTGCTAATGCGAGTGGGACGGGTGTGGCTTTGTGACACTGACCACTTGAGCAGCCGCTCACTGATTTGACAGGTCTAATGCAGTTACAGTGCATTCGGAAAGCATTCAGACCCCTTGACTTTTTCCACATTTTGTTACGTTACAGCCATATTCTAAAATTAATTTATTTTTAAATTTCCCTCATCAATCTACACACAATACCCCATAATGACAAAGCGAAAACAGGGTTTTAGAATTTTTTCAAACATATTAGAAATTAAAACAGAAATATCTTATTCGGGAGAAACTTCCAGAAGGACAACCATCTCTGCAGCACTCCACCAATCAGGCCTTTATGGTAGAGTGGCCAGACAGAAGCCACTCATCAGTAAAAGGCACATAACAGCTCACTTGGAGTTTGCCAAAAGGCACCTAAAGGACTCTCAGACCATAAGAAACAAGATTGAACTCTTTGGTCTGAATGCCAAGCGTCATGTCTGGAGGAAACCTGGCACCGTCCCTGCGGTAAAGCATGGTGGTGGCAGCATCATGCTGTGGGTGTCACGTTCTGACCTTAGTTCCTTTGTTATGTCTTTATTTTAGTTTGGTCAGGGCGTGAGTTGGGGTGGGCATTCTATGTTGTTTTTCTATGTTTTGTTCTGTTGGTAGATTTCTATGTGTTTGGCCTAGTATGGTTCTCAATCAGAGGCAGGTGTCAGTCGTTGTCTCTGATTGGGAGCCATATTTAGGTTTCCTGTTTTTCATTGTGTTTTGTGGGTGATTATTTTCTGTTCTGTGTTTTGTTTTCACCGTACAGGAGTGTTCGTTTGTAATTTTATTGTTTTTGTTCTGTGTTCATTATTCGTATTAAAACAATATGGACACTTACCACGCTGCGCATTGGTCCTCCTCTTCTTCCAACCACGACAAGCGTTACAGTGGGGATGTTTTTCAGCGGCAGGGACTGGGCGACAAGTCAGGATCGAGGGAAAGATGAACAGAGCAAAGTACATAGAGATCCTTGATGAAAAACTGCTCCAGAGCGCTCAGGACCTCAGACTGGGGTAAGGTTTACCTTCCAACAGGACAACAACCCTAGGCACACAGCCAAGACAAGGCAGGATTGGCTTTGGGACAAGTCTCTGAATGTCCTTGAGTGGCCCAGCCAGAGCCCAGACTTGAACCAGATCGAACATCTCTGGAGAGACCTGAACATAGCTGTCCAGCGACGCTCCCCATCCAACTTGACAGAGCTTGAGAGGATCTGCAGAGAGGAATGGGAGAAACTCCCCACATACAGGTGTGCCAAGCTTGTAGTGCCATACCCAAGAAGACTCAAGGCTGTAATCGCCGCCAAAGGTGCTTCAACAGAGTACTGAGTAAAGGGTCTGAATACTTATGTCCATTTTATATTTCTTAAAAAAAAAATATATATATATATATATACATTTGCAAACATTTCTAAAAACCTGTTTTTGCTTTGTCATTATGGGGTATTGTCTGTAGATTGATGAGAGGGAAAAATTATTTAATCAATTTTAGAATATGACTGTAACGTAACAAAATGTGGAAAAAGTCAAAGGGTCTGAATACTTTCCGAATGCACTGTACATCTCCGACACTGCCAAGACACCAGCTATGCAAGTGTCAGCTATCACGTGTTCATGCTTGATCTGATTGAATCTAGGCCTTAATGTCAAGTGTCCCTGAGCACTGCTACTTTTTAGTTGGTGTTATCAGATAATCACACAATTATTGACTTGATTCCGGGCTACTTTTAACAAAGTGCAGAAATGTATTCTTGCCAATACATCTGTGGGCTATTTCTGTCATGGCCAAAAACCTGATGGCGAAGCAGGAAATTCAGATTTGCTGTCATCTAAGAGGTTGTGAGTTCAAATCCCAGATGGGGTTGCATCCCAAGTGTGCTAACCGATGTTGAGATTATTTCCAGTTTGTTGTTGTATATCTACTGACAAAATACAGTTCAGCTGTAGAAATACCTTAACAGTTGTTTCCACTATTTTCACCGCAACGCAGTAGCTAGAAAATTACTATAAAATTACAGGATAAAAAAAAAATGTTGCGCATCTACCTTTAAATACAATTGCAAGTCAGGCATACCAAGTTAATTTGCAGGAAGGGCCAAAAAGTACCCAAGTGCATTGCAATTGACAGTAAATAAACTCAGCAAAAAAAGAAACGTCCTCTCACTGTCAACTGCGTTTATTTTCAGCAAACTGAACATGTGTAAATATTTGTATGAAAATAACAAGATTCAACAACTGAGACATAAACTGAACAAGTTCCACAGACACGTGACTAACAGAAATGGAATAATGTATCCCTGAACAAAGGGGGGGTCAAAATCAAAAATAACAGTCAGTATCTGGTGTGGCCACCAGCTGTACTGCAGTGCATCTCCTCCTCATGGACTGCAACAGATTTGCCAGTTCTTGCTGTGAGATGTTACCCCACTCTTCCACCAAGGCACCTGCAAGTTTCTGGGGGGAATGGCCATAGCCCTCACCCTCCAATCCAACAGGTCCCAGACGTGCTCAATGGGATTGCTGGCCATGACAGAACACTGACATTCCTGTCTTGCAGGAAATCAGGCACAGAACAAGCAGTATGGCTGGTGGCATTGTCATGCTGGAGGGTCATGTCAGGATGAGCCTGCGGGAAGGGTACCACATGAGGGAGGAGGATGTCTTCCCTGTAACGCACAGCGTTGAGATTGCCTGCAATGACAACAAGCTCAGTCCGATGATGCTGTGACACACCGCCTCAGACCATGACGGACCCTCCACCTCCAAATCGATCCCGCGCTAGAGTACAGGCCTTGGTGTAATGCTCATTCCTTTGACGATAAACGCAAATTGCAATTTATTGCCCTGGCCACATCTGCAGTCCTCATGCCTCCTTGCAGCATGCCTAAGGCACGTTCACGCAGATGAGCAGGGACCTTGGGCATCTTTCTTTTGGTGTTTTTCAGAGTCAGTAGAAAGGCCTCTTTAGTGTCCTAAGTTTTCATAACTGTGACCTTAATTGCCTACCGTCTGTAAGCTGTTAGTGTCTTAACGACCGTTCCACAGGTGCATGTTCATTAATTGTTTATGGTTCATTGAACAAGCATGGGAAACAGTGTTTAAACCCTTTACAATGAAGATCTTTGAAGTTATTTGGATTTTTACGAATTATCTTTGAACGACAGGGTCCTGAAAAAAGGAAGTTTTTTTTTTTGCTGAATTTATATAGAAAAACTCTAATAGATTATCCTATTACTGTAAAATTTTTACTTATAATGACCACAACATTTACCCCAAAATTAATAGCAATGGCTAACAGTGTAGTTTCATGTTATCACATGTTGAACCACATGATTTCACATGTGGAAAATTGCATGATTTCACACGTGAAACATGAAATTTCACAAGGGAAATCATGTAAAAACTTGTTTTTGGAACACTTCACATGTGACATATCGAATCTAAAATCATGTGAAAACATGTTTTTGGAACACTTCACCAGCCATTTCAGATGTGAAAACACGTTTTTGGAACACTTCACATGATATTTCACATGTGAAAAAGTGTTTTTGGAACACTTTACATGTGGTGAACGCGTGCGCTTTTGAAGCACTTTACATGTTTTTAAATGTGCAATTCCATGTTATCGCTGTTCAGCTAAAATATTACCCCACCTGTGATTTGAATTCACTCACAACCGCTGGATTTGACGTATGCTGATCTTTCTGCAGCACCACAAAGCCTTTAGCAGTCCTTTAAACATCCATTATCTATAATACATCTCTGCACTTATCAGAAGCGTTCCATCTGCACTGCTATTTTAGTTATCAGTTATTCTGACTATTCTATCGTCATTGATTTCATTGACTTATTTCAGAAATGTCAGGGTTTTCTGTATAGTTGTCTGATGTTGGTGGGCCATATTATTCTGTTTTAATGATACTCCTGAATCACTGTGATAAATATAATAGTTTTTCTTGAGTGTATTTTTAACAAAGCTGAGATTTACTTTGAAGTCTAAAGTGTAGGAATATAGGTGAAATCAGTATCTGACAGATATGGTGGAATAGCAAGAATATTGGCATGAGGTGAACCAAGTAAAGACATGTTGAATAATAATTACTGTATAAACATACACAATGTAAGTTGAAAGCACTGTGTATATAGCCTTGTTATGTATTGTGTTACATTGATTACATTTTTTTTTTTACTTTAAGTTATTTAGTAAATATATTATCAACTCTATTTCTCAAACTGCATTGTTGGTTAAGGGCTTGTAAGAAAGCATTTCACGGTAAGGTCTACATCTGCTGTATTTGGAGCATGTGACAAATAAAATCTGATTTGATCACAACTCTTTTTTATTTGCAGTTCATCACATGTGAAATGGCATGTGAAAATGTTAATCCACATGTGAAAGGTTTTTGATCACATATGAAAGTCCATCATATGTGAAGTGTTCCAAAAACACATGGTTTGACATGATTTCACACAGTGAAAATCCACATCATCACATGTGAGTTTTGTGCAAAACATGTGGAAATGTCACATGTGAAATGGTTTTCCATAAGGGGAGGGAACATGTGGAGAACTGATGATGACAGGGAGAATGAAGAGGAAATACCATTCTTCTGTGTGTCCGAAATGGCACCCTATTCCCTTTTGGTGCACTACTTTCAACCAGGGGCTAAAGGAAAAGAGCTGAACATACTGTAGCTCCGGACATTTCTGGACATTTAAAGTTTCTCCTGTTTCTGTGTTGAATACACTGTGAATGGCACTGAACGAGAAAACAATGAGTCAAGAATATAAGAGCCATTGTAACACTCCCTCCCACTCATGTTTGAGTTCGGGACACAGAACACTCATGTTTGAGTTCGGGACACAGAACACTCATGTTTGAGTTCGGGACACAGAACAATCATGTTTGAGTTCGGGACACAGAACATTCTTTGAGTGATACAAGAACCATTGTTGTTTTAAATGTTAAAATTGTAAAATGGTTTAATGAATCTGCTTCTGACCGTTTATTCTCTCTGTAAGAGAAGCTATAAATTATTAATTGTTCAAACAAGATTATAATACATGTATTTTATTTTGTTACTTTTGTTTAAAAGCACACACTGCAGTATTGTCTGCAACATGTGCATTACTCATGATACCCCGTCATACCAGCAAGTGTCGCTAAAACCAAACACAACTTCAAACTGTGCTCTGGTCATTCATGTTTTTTGGGTTACATATACATAAATTCCTTTCCAAATCCTTTCAGACTATTTTAATACCATTTGGAATATAGACGCTGCTTTTGAAGATGTATATACACCGAGTATACGAAACATTAAGAACACCTGCTCTTTTCATTACATAAAATAAAAGTGCCTTTGAACCGGGTATGGTAGTGGGTTCCAGGTGCATCGGTTTGTGTCGAGAATTGAAACGCTGAGTTTTTCACGCTCAACAGTTTCCCGCGTGTATCAAGAATGGTCCACCACCCAAAGGCCATCCAGCCACCTTGACACAACTGTGGAGAGCATTGGAGTCAACATAGGCCAGCATCCATGTGGAACGTTTTTGACACCTTGTAGTCTATGCCCCGACGATTTGAGGCTGTTTTGAGGGTGTGCGTATACTCCGTGTATATTGTAGCAAACGGAGGGAGTGGGAAGCGAACCCGCATCAGCGTGAAAGGCAAACATCCTACACATCGCACCAATAGGGTTAACACATTTGGTGGGAAACGTGGGTCATATAACGAGGATCAGTACCCTGCCCCCTCCGAACCGGAAAGCATGTCCCAGTGTTTTGAATAACCTCAGATCCCTCACACATACCGGGCTGTGCGATTCGAAGACCCCACGGCCACCATTCCACTTCTGACACCATTGTAGCGAACTGACGGAGCGGGAAGCGAACCCGTGTCTCAGGCATGAAAGGCAAACACCATAAGGTTAAGAAACTTGGTATGAATTGTAAAGTGGCTCATAGCAAGGATCGGTACAATATGGTAAATATGGTAAACCGACCTTGTCTTGTCTACTGGACAACTTCATTCTGTCTCCAATAAATTATCCATATAGCCTAACTACTGATACGGAGTCAGATACCTTTTCACTCCCCTGGTGATTAAGGATAGTATGGGAGTAAGGTAATCCTAACCTAGATCTGTGGTACAGTAGCATACGAGTCGTCTCCCTCCGAAATTTTTCCCCAGAGTTTTGATGCGTGCGGAGGCGGAGCCAAAATGTTGAGGAGTCGCTCGTTCCGCTCGAGGTCGCAGAGGGATTAGTCTAAATTGAAAAGGTGTCAGATCAGGTCTCCTAGCGCGCACGATTGTCGAACTGCCTGGCGAGGATTACATTATTTTCTTGACCTTCAGTAAAACAAGGTTTAGGAAAAGAGCTGAATGAAGTCAGAGTTTGACTTTCAACCACTTATCAGAAAGTCGTCTGGATATTGTTTCGCTAGCAGCATAACTTCTTCACACACACATCTTCTGTGCGGTCTGCGCCTTGAGCCTCGGCTCCAAGCACCTGACAAACGCTAGCTGAGCACTACTCTACACTCCGCCAATCCTTCAACAGGGACCGGAAAACCTGTGAATACATTTACAATACTGGTAAGATGTTCTGTTTTTGACCTCTTCGTTTGTTTATTATTGAGCGGTCTTGGAAGACCACAAATCAAAATCGGACTAACCAATTTGCAAATTTGATACAACTTGTCGAAAAAACTAGCCCAAATCTAGCTAGCAGCAACGTCCGACGTTCTATTAATTAGTTATTTTCTATCTAGTTAGATCTACCGTTATTATAATATAATAACAATTTATTTCATGTTCTGTTCTATTCTATTGGGGTTCTAGTCTATTCCTTCGAAGTGTAGCAGGGTTTTCAAACCTCTCCTCGGGGACCCCCAGCCGTTCTATTTATTTGATCTAACTTTACTGTACCAGTTTGTTTTCCTAACTACAGGGAAGCCCTCTAGCTATAGCCGCTCTGTGTTTGTTTACAAATGGTCATGTGCCTCCCTCAATGGACAGCTGCTCAGTTTGTTATGATGTATGATGTTCTTATGACACCCTCTGAACTCTGTGTACTGGGCTTGATGGCAATCAAGAGGAGGGTCATATACTAGCTGGCAGGCAAGGTGACTGAGTCTGTGTCAGATTGACATGCATGCCATTACTAGCCACTAGCTATCCAGAACAGCAATCGTATGGGGTAACTTCTGATTGGAATAAAAATGGATTCATGATTTCTGCCTGACATGATGCCTCCTCCCTTCACATACATGTAGCGCCTATCATTCCATATTATCATAGCTAACATGATGTGATCTGTTATTGTACTTGACCGCGTCTACTGCCTATTATTGTGTAGCCTCTACAATGACAGCATATGTGATAACTTAGCCCCACAACCTGATGGTAAACAGAAGCCCTGCTGTAGACAGAGAGACACACCAATAACAGTCCCTCCCAGCACAACCTTTCAGAAGAATGGGAGGAATTTGAATAGAATTGAATAGAATGGGATAGAGTAGAATAGAAAACATTGCCCTTCAGAAGGACATTTCTTTGCAAAGTCTTGCACAGGTGACACAAAAAAAAACATTCAGTTGGAGGTACAATGGCGGTACAATATTTTTGTGTTTTAGCCCAACACTTTGCCTCTCAGCTCCATTGGGCGTCTTAATTGCTGTTTTGCCCAGAAAAACTCCTATTTTAATTGGATCTGGGTGGCTGCAGCTCTGTGTGTGATCTCAGATATGCCTCATTCACTTGCAGCTGTACACAATCCAAAAACCAGACTAATGTATTTTTCTCCTAAAACATTTCTCCTGGATATGTTTTGTCCCGTAAGTGCTGCTGGCTGTGTCCCCTGTGATGTAGAATTCGGGGGATGGTATTAAGATGCGGTCACTTCTGCCTTCTAGTGTGCGTCTCAAATGTCACCCTATTCCCTATATAGTGTACTACTTTTGACCAGGGCCCATAGGGCTTTGGTCAAAAGTAGTAGGCTTACACTATGTAGGGAATAGGGTGACATTGGGGACAGAGCCCCCAGTTTACTTCTGGCGGGAAAAGTTTGCAGCTTTTTCCCTGACAATTGGCAGAGTTCCAGACAGCTCCTAGTGAAAAAGACACTTCCTAGAAGTTGAAGGAGAGTGGAAGGAGTTAAGGAGTAGTATTCCGACATGGAATGATCCTAAGATAACATTCCATGGTGAATAGGCTTCCTGAGTGAAAGAAAAACAAACACATTAGATTGGTTTTTAGAGAGCCACCCATCCTTAATTATGTTGTAGTTACAACTTGTAATAACACTCAGTGCTTTGCTAATGCTTTTATTAAATAGTAGTGAATGCCCAGCTCATGATGACATGTCTGTGTGTTCTAATGGTAGGTTTTACTGTTTCAGGTTGGCGGAAACAGCTGAGAACCCGACACACACCTTGCCCTAAGGACAATTCCAGGCAGACTCCATTTGATTTACATCAGGACAGACAACCAGGCCCCATACACAAACACACACTCTGGAAACCAAGCAACCAACAGAAGGCAGAGGAACACAGCCTCTAACAACCAACTACCCCACCTATCTCACCATCTCACCCAGTTGATGCCTAGCCTAACCTAGGCCCGGAGATAAAAATGTTCTCTGCTGGCTGTTCTGGTTGATTCCTATCTGACTGACACAGGCAGGCAGACAGACTGGCTGGTTTGGGCGCTTTGTGACGCTCTTCTGTACGTTCATCATCATTGTTTATCCGAAGGAATCAACATGCACCTGACTGGCTAAGGTTGAGGCCTCGACTGCCAAGGACCACTTAGACGCGGTTGAGACAACTGACCTCGTAAGGACCGTGTGTGGTTACTGGTCACTGGTGTGGCGGTCAGTCATGGGTAAGGAACAGGACTTCCTGGTGGCAGTGAAGAGTGGAGACATCCTCCTGGCAAACAAACTTCTGGCCAAGGTTAAATGCAACAAAACCAGTGAGTACCTAGACACACACACACACATCTGCTTTCTCTTTCAATTCCTGATGCAGCCCGTCTGCCTGTGTTTGTGTTCAGAGCATGGGTATCTGTTGGCTTGATGCAATGTACAGCAGAAGCATTGATAGCCTGTCCCTTATCTGAGTGATATTGTTCTCTGTATCTATATCAAAAGAAAAACGTTGTATTTAAAATAGCAGTATCAGGTTCAACCATCCACCACAACCAATGATCCATCTAGGGGTCGGACAATTTGAATTTAAATGTAGTCAAACCCCCAACAATATGACCTAATCTCCAAAACACAGATGCTGGTACTGTACAATATGTCTCAGGGTGTGTCTGGTCAAAAGTAGTGTACTATATAGGGAATAGGGTGCCATTTGGGATGCAACCTCACAGTGTGGAGCTTCAGTGTTGCTTATCTCTATAGATTCCTGTCAAACTGCTCGCGAGGTTAGCCTACCATAGCATTGTTGCTAATCACAGTATTCTCCTTATCCAGGCCAGGAGAAAGTCAAACCTCTCTCTCTCGCTCTCTCTCTCTCTATGAAACCTCTTTCTTGCTGTTATGTGCCTGTGCTGTGCTTTCATCGTGTCTGCTGTTCTGCTCTGTTCGGTGGCAGGCTCAGAGGAACTGTCCGTAGCACATGGGGTTAGCGTTATCCCTACACATCATGACATGCTGCTAATGCCTTTCAACAGTCAAACACTCATGGGCTAAATGTTTCAATGCTTGGGAAAGGAAATTAGTGGCCTAGTTGTTGCATTCATTTCTTAATTTGTAGGGCTGGGAATTGCCAGGGACCTCACAATATTATATTTTCATGATACTTAGGTGCCGATACGATATGTATTGCAATTCTTACGATTGTCACAATTCTATACGATTCAATACTGGGATTTTATTGCAATTCGATGTTCCAAATATATTGTTTTTTTGACCTGACGAAGATCCGTTTCAGACCAAAACGTTGTCAATAAAGCAGTGAATTGGGAGCTTTAACAGTGTGCGGGCCTTCTTCTTCTATACTAGTATTCTTTATTAGCCCAGCACCTATGTTTTTAAGGATGTGCGTATGACCACAAACTTTTCCAAATATATTGCTCACCATATGTCTGCTGCACAGGGACAAGAGGGAGCCATGATATTTTTGTTGTTGTTGATCAGTCATGTTAATAAAATTGCTGAAAAGAAATTGGCTACCTTTTTAAAAAGTAGATGGTGAACAAGCCATGAAGAAAAAATACTGGCCTTTTGGTGCAGGCACAGCAAACTAACGCAAAAATAATATCGAGATATTGTCAAAACGATACGGTATATCATCCAAAATAATATCCCAATATGTAACTGTTTCGATTTTTTCCCCCGTCACTTTTAATTTGCAGTGTGGTTTATTTTACTTTACCAAGTTTCCGGATGTAATGCATTCATCAAAGTGAAATTAGCTAGTTTCACTCTTGGAAGATGCTTGTGTAAGTACTCTACCCTGACTGAAAAAATAGGCTACTTTCTGATGCTTTGCAATGGTCCGTCTGTAATATTTTCCATTTGTAAACGAGTAGTTTAGTATCTCAGGGTGATAAGACTTAACATTTGAAGGGCTCTATTTTAACAAACCTAATGCAATGGAAAATCTAAGCGCAGGCGTTAGCGCTATAGGTTCAGGGGTGTGTCAGAAATATTTTTGCTATTTTCACAACTACAATTATCAGCGTGAAAGGGCTGGGTTTTCATGAACAAACAAGTTGTGGGTGTGTTAAGGCTTGGCCCCTGACTGGCCAATCAGAACGTGCTCCATGGCTAAATATGTGGTTGCTTCAAGTTGTGTATTTCCAGTCTTTTATCTATTCCCTTGGAATCAACTCCAATTCCAATGTTAGTCCGTTTATAGTTTGTTAAATGGCTTACCGAAATGAAATAACCAAATGTAGAGCTATCCTATCTTTGCTAAATACATTAACTTGAACCCATTTTGCAGTCCACATTGTTCTAAGTAATTGCATGGCTTCAAAAGCGTTCACACTGATATAGGGGCTCCTACTGTAAATTACATTATGGCTGATTATGAACATGCCAAACATTGTCAATAAGCAAGATTCTATTCATTATTGATAAGGCCTAAAAAGAGAACAAATAATTCTAATCAAATTCTAAACAAAAATAAACAACAACTTGTTTTAAATAGGCTATGTCTAAATACACTTACAGGCACCATAGTTTCTCCCTGTGTCACGTTCTGACCCTAGTTCTTTTGTATTTTCTTTGTTTTAGTTGGTCAGGGCGTGAGTTGGGTGGGTTCTATGTGTTGTGTTTCTATGTGGGGTTTTCGTTTGGCCTGATATGGTTCTCAATCAGAGGCAGGTGTTTGTCATTGTCTCTGATTGGGAACCATATTTAGGTAGCCTGTTTTCTGTTGGGTTTTGTGGGTGTTTGTTTCCGTGTGAGTGTTTGTTGCCACACGGTACTGTTTCGGTTTCGTTCATGTTCACATTTATTGTTTTGTATTTCATAGTGTTCAGTTTATGTTTTAAAATAAACGTTATGGACACTTACCACGCTGCGCATTGGTCCTCCAATCCTTCAAACTTCTCCTCCTCAGATGAGGAGGACAGCCGTTACACCCTGTGGGTATGTAACATTAAAACAGAGCAGACTATGGAGGGTTTTATGTACAGGACATCCAAACTTTTCACAGTAGCTGGATCCAATATAGATCCAATATAAAGAGAAAGTCTGTATACTGCTCCCAAATATATTTTATGAACATAATCGGATCTTACAGATCAGATCGTATTCACACATCTCCAGGAGTTGCATTGCATGCGCACCACAGAGTTGGCACCATAAAACCAGGAAGGTGAACCATTCTAATAAGTTTGGTTGTAATAAAATGTTTCTAAATACGAAGTATACAGGCATAAAAAGCTAATTAGAATGCACTTGTTCCATGCGCATATGGGCAGTGTGCGTCACAGCTGGATAGGCTGTGTTTCAGCTGTCAAAATTCATGCCATAACCAACTGCTGACGCTAAAACCAGCTTTTGGTTGGTCTTAAATATCCCTATCAGCGTATATAGCTCCACAGTGATCTGGTGCTGGTACTTCCTGTATATAGCGCCGCAGTGATCTGGTACTTCCTGTGTATAGCTCTGCAGTGATCTGGTACTAGTACTTCCTGTATATAGCTCCACAGTGATCTGGTACTTCCTGTGTATAGCTCCACAGTGATCTGGTACTGTTACTCCCTGTAAATAGCTCCACAGTGATCTGGTACGGTTGATCAGTGATCTGGTACTGGTACTCCCTGTATATAGCTCCACAGTGATCTGGTACTGTTACTCCCTGTAAATAGCTCCACAGTGATCTGATACTGGTACGCCTTGTATATAACTCCATTCTTGTGTATATTATTCCTCTTGTGTTACTAGTTATTTTATATATTTTTTAACTCTGCATTGTTGGGAAGGGCTCATAAGCAAGCATTTCACAGAAAAGTCTACACCCATTGTGTTTGGTGCATGTGACAAATAATATTTGATTTGATTTGACGCACACACACATACACCATGTCATCACCATTGACCCTAGTGGAGGAGTTAAGGATGTGGTCAATGCTACAGTCGTTCATCACCGCAGGAGAGCTGTAAGAATGACAGAATCCCAGATGCTCTGGTCTACACTTGCTGGTATAGCCCTGGCTAGGTGTCAATGAAGTTGAATAGCATGCCTATTGATTATGTGGAGCTGTAAAAGCTCTCTCTGTCTGTCTGTCTCTGTCTGTCTCTGTCTGTCTCTGTCTGTCTCTGTCTGTCTCTGTCTGATGGATTGGGGTTCAAACCCATTTTTAACTGTTAGTCAAGGTGTGAGGGCCAATCAGACAGGCATGGAAAGAAAGGGAACAGGTAGTAGGTCACCATAGGGCCATAGAGCAGGACTGCGTCCCAAATTTCACCTTATTTCCTATATAGTGCACTACTTTTGACCCGTGTCCTATTGAGAGCCCATAGGGCTCTAGTAAAAAGTTGTGCACTAAATAGGGAATAGGTTGCCATTTTGGATGCTGCCCAGTGGTCAGAGAGCTGATAGATGGGGAGCTGAGGTCTGGCTTTATCCTGAGTCTGACTGACCATCTGCTGACAGGTCCTGTCTCTCTGTCCTCTCCTAGACTAGCCCAGGCTACATCCCAAATGACACCCTATTCCCTACATAGTGCACAACTTTTGATCAGAGTTACATAGGGCACAACTTTTGACCAGGGCCCATAGGATAGTGTACTATGTAGGGGATAGGGTGTCATTTGGTACGCTGCTCTAGTCTGGCCGTCCACTAAGACCCGCTATTATTGACCTAAAGAAGGTCCAATAAATGCAGGCACAACATTTTTGTGGAGGTGGCCGATTCATCATGGCGATAGACATACTCACAGTGAACTATTTTATTCAGTAAGCTGATAGTGGACTATAGGAGAAAGAGTGGAGAGCACCCCCCCAACCACATCGACAGAGCTGTTGTGGAGCAGGACGAGCGCTTCAAGTTCCTTGGCGTCCACATCACTAAGTACTTAACATAAAATCAAATTGTATTTGTCACATGCGCTGAATAGGTGTAGACCTTACTGTGAAATGCTTACTTACAAGCCCTTAAGCCCTTAACCAACAATGCAGTTTTAAGAAAATAGCTATGAAAATATTTACTAAATACATGTTTTTTTTAATTAAAAATTATGAACACAATGAAATAACAATAATGAGGCTATATACAGGGGGTACTGGTACCGAGTCAATGTGCGGGGGTACAGGTTAGTCTAGGTCATTTGTACATGTAGGTAGGGGTAAAGTGTGCATAGATAATAAACAGTGAGTAGCAGCAGTGTAAAAACAAAGATGGTCCACACACGCCCACACAGTCGTGAAGAGGGCATGGCAGCGCCTATTCCCCATCAGGAGGCTGAAGAGATTTAGCATGAGCCCTCGGATTCTCAAAAAGTTATACAGCTGCACCACCGAGAGCTTCTTGACTTGCTGCATCACTGCTTGGTATGGTAAATGCACCGCTCTTGACCGCAAAGCGCTACAGAGGGTGGCGTGGACAGCCCAGTACATCACTGGGGCCGAGCTCCCTGCCTTCCAGGACCTCTATATCAGGCGGTGTTAGAGGAAGAACCGAAAAAAGCCACCCAAGCCATAAAATGTTTACTCTACTACGGTCCGGCAAACTGTACTGGAGCATCGGCTCTCGGACCAACAGGCTCCAAGACAGCTTCTACCCCTAAGCCATAAGACTGCTAAATAGTCAATTTATGGAACCCAAACTATCTGCACTGACCCTACGCACACTCACTAGACTATACAGTATATACACACTCACTAGACTATACAGTATATACACACTCACTAGACTATACAGTATATACACACTCACTAGACTATACAGTATATACACACTCACTAGACTATACAGTATATACACACTCACTCATATACACTACATTGACACTCCCACACAAAACCTACACAGATTCACACACATACCCACACACAAGCAGACTGACACAGCACAAACAGACATACATACACATTACACACACTATTACACTCATCATTTGCTGCTGCTACTGTTTTTAATTCTACTCTTATTATTATCTATCCTGTTGTCTATCTACCTCAAATACCTTGAACCTCTGCACATTGATCTGGTACTCCCTGTATATACACTACATGACCAAAAGTATGTGGACATCTGCTCGTCGAACGTCTCATTCCAAAATCATGGGCATTAATATGGTGTTGGTCCCCCCTTTGCTACTATAACAGCCTCCACTTTTCTGGGAAGGCTTTCCACTAGAAGTTGGAACATTGCTGTGGGGACTTGCCTCCATTCAGCCATGAGTGTTATTGGCCTGACTCACTGTCGGTATTCCAATTCATCCCAAAGGTGTTCGATAGGGTTGAGGTCAGCACTCCTCGGCGGTCCCGTTCTGTGAGCTGGTGTGGCCTACCACTTCGCGGCTGAGACGTTTTTTCTCCTAGACCAGGGTTCCCGAACTATTGGCCCATGGGTGGTTTTATTTGGCCCCCCAAGATTTCTGAGCAAATCTTTTTATAATAATATGTTTTAATACATTTTAATTGTTGCACATAAAAGATGTAAAAACACCAGGAAATCAGCTCCAAGTAATTTTAATTTAAGAAATCTATTCCCAAGTATTTCCACGCATAATAGAGAGACAAGTGGTCATATACAAATGTAATCAAGGTTTGAAATGATAATGTTTTTGTCAAACATATCTGTTTGGGCTTCTTGCGGTCAATTTGCAGTCTACAAATTATTTGTAATTATGTTCCGGCCCCCCGAACATCCGCTCAACAAAAAATTGTCCCACGGATAAATCTAGTTGATCATCCCTGTCCTAGACGTTTTCACTTCACAATAACAGCACTTACAGTTGACCGGGGCAGCTCTAGCAGGGCAGACATTTTACAAACTGACTTGTTGGAACGGTCTTATGATGATGCCACGTTGAAAGTCACTGAGCTCTTCAGTAAGGCCATTCTGCTGTTAATGTTTGTCTATGGAGATTGCATGGCTGTGTGCTCGATTTTATGTACCTTTCAACAACGTGTGACTGAAATAGCCGAAACCACTAATTTGAAGGGATGTCCACATACTTTTGTGTATATAGTGTAGCTCCATTCTTGTGCATTTTATTTTATCCTCTTGTGTTACTATTTCATATGTTTTAACTCTGCATCGTTGGGAAAGGATCGTAAGCAAGCATTTCACAGTAAAGTCTACACCAGTTGTATTCAGTGCATGGACAAATACAATTTAATTTGATTTGAATTTACACGACCCCAGTGACAGCTTGAATTATATGGCTGTGGGAGGTTCTTGCCCCTCATGGGTGCTGTTCGCCCATTGCCCTAAAACGCCTCCTTAAAGGAAGACTATTGTTAGTATAGCTCCTCATTATTACAATTTCTATTGTCTTCTAGACACATGCTGGTGTCCGTGCTATATAACCCTAGTAGTCTGTCACTACATCTATACAAATGACTGAAGTTTCATGCAGAACAGAGGTGAATTTTAAATCTGAAAACAAAACTTCACAACACAGTCCTTCACCTGCACATTCTTATGCAACATAACCCCACATGTTAAAGCTCACACTCCTTTACAAACCATCCTGTTCTTTTTAACATCTGCTAGTTCTCTAGCTCCCTCTCTTCATCTTTACCTCCTCCCTCCTTCGCTCCCTCATTCCTCTGCTCAAATCAGGGATATCCCAGATGGCCCAGGGTGAGATTACTGGACAGAGGGGTGTGTGTGGTGTGTGTGTGTTCCACTAATAACACTGTTCCATTGATCCTACAGTATGAAGCTATGGGTCGCCAACTAGAGTACCCTATTAGCTAACAGTAGTTATCTTATTATTAGCGAACAGTAGTCAGCTTGTTATTAGCTGACAGTAGTTATCTTATTATTAGCTAACAGTAGTTATCTTATTATTAGCGAACAGTAGTTAGCTTGTTATTAGCTGACAGTAGTTATCTTATTATTAGCTAACAGTAGTTATCTTATTATTAGCTAACAGTAGTCAGGTTGTTATTAGCTAACAGTAGTTATCTTATTATTAGCTAACAGTAGTCAGGTTGTTATTAGCTAACAGTAGTTATCTTATTATTAGCTGACAGTAGTTATCTTATTATTAGCTAACAGTAGTTATCTTATTATTAGCTGACAGTAGTTATCTTATTATTAGCTAACAGTAGTCAGCTTGTTATTAGCTGACAGTAGTTATCTTATTATTAGCTGACAGTAGTTATCTTATTATTAGCTAACAGTAGTCAGCTTGTTATTAGCTGACAGTAGTTATCTTATTATTAGCTAACAGTAGTCAGCTTGTTAGCTAACTGGGCTAAAGATATAATTGAGGTTGTCGACTCATTGTCTACATGTCAGCCAAACATGCTAGTACAGCAAATAATACACACACACACACACACACACACACACACACACACACACACACACACACACACACACACACACACACACATTTTAATCCTGACCCCTTTCTTCCCGGGACAGATGGAGGAGCTTGTCTGGGATTGCCGAGGAATTTAACAGAAGGGGTTAAGTGTGTGTGAATGTGTGTGTGAAAACGTCACTTAATCCAGCATAACTGTTATTTTATTACCTACAGTAGCTAGCATGCAAGCAGTGGATACATCCATTCAGTCTTCCCTATTTTCTCTTAACCTTCTTTAGTCTCTCTCTCTCTCTCTCTCTCTCTCTCTCTCTCTCTCTCTCTCTCTCTCTCTCTCTCTCTCTCTCTCTCTCTCTCTCATATATAAGAGTCTTACCATTAATCAGACAGTAGAGATGTATCATTCAGAAAGTATATGTCGGGAAACTCAGGGCACCTTGCCTCCAGGCAGCGTATTCACCCTTCTAGTCTATTTTCTCTCTTCATTAGGTTAGTCTCTCTTTTCTCTCTCTCCATTAGGTTAGTCTCTCTTTTCTCTCTCTCTCTCTTCATTAGGTTAGTCTCTCTCTTCTCTCTCTCTCTTCATTAGGTTAGTTTCTCTTTTCTCTCTCTCTCTTCATTAGGTTAGTCTCTCTTTTCTCTCTCTCTCTTCATTAGGTTAGTCTCTCTTTTCTCTCTCTCTCTTCATTAGGTTAGTCTCTCTTCTCTCTCTCTTCATTAGGTTAGTCTCTCGTTTCTCTCTCTCTCTCTTCATTAGGTTAGTCTCTCGTTTCTCTCTCTCTCTCTCTTCATTAGGTTAGTCTCTCTTTTTTCTCTCTCTCTTCATTAGGTTAGTCTCTCTTTTTTCTCTCTCTCTTCATTAGGTTAGTCTCTCTTTTCTCTCTCTCTCTCTTCATTAGGTTAGTCTCTCTTTTCTCTCTCTCTCTCTTCATTAGGTTAGTCTCTCTTTTCTCTCTCTCTCTTCATTAGGTTAGTCTCTCTTTTTTCTCTCTCTTCATTAGGTTAGTCTCTATTTTCTCTCTCTCTCTCTTCATTAGGTTAGTCTCTCTTTTCATTAGGTTAGTCTCTCTTTTCTCAATTCAATTCAATTCAATTGACTTTATTGACATGGCAAGTTATTACTTACATTGTCAAAGTATGCATATCGAAAAATTTAAATAAAATATATATGTATATATATACACAAAATATATACAGTGGGGAGAACAAGTATTTGATACACTGCCGATTTTGCAGGTTTTCCTACTTACAAAGCATGTAGAGGTCTGTCATTTTTATCATAGGTACACTTCAACTGTGAGAGACGGAATCTAAAACAAAAATCCAGAAAATCACATTGTATGATTTTTAAGTAATTAATTTGCATTTTATTGCATGACATAAGTATTTGATCACCTACCAACCAGTAAGAATTCCGGCTCTCACAGACCTGTTAGTTTTTCTTTAAGAAGCCCTCCTGTTCTCCACTCATTACCTGTATTAACTGCACCTGTTTGAACTCGTTACCTGTATAAAAGACACCTGTCCACACACTCAATCAAACAGACTCCAACCTCTCCACAATGGCCAAGACCAGAGAGCTGTGTAAGGACATCAGGGATAAATTGTAGACCTGTACAAGGCTGGGATGGGCTACAGGACAATAGGCAAGCAGCTTGGTGAGAAGGCAACAACTGTTGGCACAATTATTAGAAAATGGAAGAAGTTCAAGATGACGGTCAATCACCCTCGGTCTGGGGCTCCATGCAAGATCTCACCTCGTGGGGCATCAATGATCATGAGGAATGTGAGGGATCAGCCCAGAACTACACGGCAGGACCTGGTCAATGACCTGAAGAGAGCTGGGACCACAGTCTCAAAGAAAACCATTAGTAACACACTACGCCGTCATGGATTAAAATCCTGCAGCGCACGCAAGGTCCCCCTGCTCAAGCCAGCGCATGTCCAGGCCCGTCTGAAGTTTGCCAATGACCATCTGGATGATCCAGAGGAGGAATGGGAGAAGGTCATGTGGTCTGATGAGACAAAAATAGAGCTTTTTGCTCTAAACTCCACTCGCCGTGTTTGGAGGAATAGAAGGATGAGTACAACCCCAAGAACACCATCCCAACCGTGAAGCATGGAGGTGGAAACATCATTCTTTGGGGATGCTTTTCTGCAAAGGGGACAGGACGACTGCACCGTATTGAGGGGAGGATGGATGGGGCCATGTATCGCGAGATCTTGGCCAACAACCTCCTTCCCTCAGTAAGAGCATTGAAGATGGGTCGTGGCTGGGTCTTCCAGCATGACAACGACACGAAGCACACAGCCATGGCAACTAAGGAGTGGCTCCGTAAGAAGCATCTCAAGGTCCTGGAGTGGCCTAGCCAGTCTCCAGACCTGAACCCAATAGAAAATCTTTGGAGGGAGCTGAAAGTCCGTATTGCCCAGCGACAGCCCCGAAACCTGAAGGATCTGGAGAAGATCTGTAGGGAGGAGTGGGCCAAAATCCCTGCTGCAGTGTGTGCAAACCTAGTCAAGAACTACAGGAAACGTATGATCTCTGTAATTGCAAACAAAGGTTTCTGTACCAAATATTAAGTTCTGCTTTTCTGATGTATCAAATACTTATGTCATGCAATAAAATGCAAATTAATTACTTAAAAATCATACAATGTGATTTTCTGGATTTTTGTTTTAGATTCCGTCTCTCATAGTTGAAGTGTACCTATGATAAAAATTACAGACCTCTACATGCTTTGTAAGTAGGAAAACCTGCAAAATCATCAGTGTATCAAATACTTGTTCTCCCCACTGTATATATTTATATATAAATAAATGGTGGGATTAACAGCAATAATAATAGTAGTAGTGGACATGGGATTACCATTAATAACAGCTACAACAACAATATTAATCAGAACAACAATACATTAAAGCAACAGTAGTAGACCAGTGTCAACATGACTGAGAAGACACATGACCTGGTACGAAAGACAAAACAAAACTAAGCTAAATGGGAAATATTATCAACGTTACTTTGCATTTTTCACTGGCTGTCCCTCAGGCTGTGGCAGGAGGACACATATTTGGCTGCCAAAACTGCACATTTTGGCTTTTCACCCAATAAATATTTGAATTTTTCTTCATCTTTTATAGTTTCAAATTCTTTGTATTGAATTATAATTTTGGGAAAGAAATATGCTCTTAGGTCTGAGTATTTGTCACAGTGTAGTAGGAAATGCACTTCTGTCTCTACCTCTCCCCTGGAGCAGAGTGAGCACAGCCTGTCCTCCCTGGGCAGCCAGGTTTGTCTGTGACGACCGGTCTCTATAGCCAGACTGTGCTCACTGAGTCTGTACCTAGTCAATGTTTTCCTCAGTTTTCTATCAGTCACAGTGGTCAGATAGTCTGCCACCATGTACTGTCTGTTTAGAGCCAAATAGCATTGAAGTTTACTTTGATTTTTTGTGGTGTCTTTCCAATAGGTTATATATTTTTCTTTTTGTTTTGTGATGATTTGGTTGGGCCAGATTTTCTGAGGGCTGTCCCGAGGCTCTATGGGGTTGGTTTGGGTTGGTGAACTGAGCCTCAGAACCAGCTGGCTGAGGGGACTCTTCTCTGGTTTCATCTCTTGACATTGTAGAGCTGTGTGATGGAATGTTTTAGGGTCACTTGTTTTTAGATGGTTGTAAAATTTGATGGCTCTTTTTTCTATTCGAATGAGGAGGGGATATTGGCCCAATTCTGCCCTACATGCGTTATTTGGAGTTTTTCTTTGTACTTGCAATACAGTCTTGCAAAACTCTGCATGCAATACTTCAATTGGATGTTTGTCCCATTTAGTAAATTCATTATTAGACAGCGGACCCCATACTTCACTGCCATATAGAGCAATTGGTTCTATAACTGATTGAAAAATTTTGAGCCAGATTCTAATTGGAATTTCAATTTTGATGTTCCTTTTAATGGCATAGAATGCTCTTCTTGCTTTGTCTCTCAGCTCATTCACAGCCATGTGAAAGCTACCTGTGTTGCTGATATTTAGTCCTAGATATGTGTAGTTTTTGGTGTGTTCTAATAGAACTGTGTCCAAATAGAATTTATATTTGTCATCCTTATTTCCGGACCTTTTTTGGAATATCATTATATTTGTTTTTTTTAGGTTAACGGTCAGAGCCCAAGTCTGACAGAACCTGTGAAGATGATCTAGGTGTTGCTGTAACCCCTCTTTAGTGGGAGACAGCAGCACCAGGTCATCTGCGTACAGCAGACACTTGATTTCAGTGTTGTGTAGGGTGATACCAGGTGCTGCCGATTCTTCTAATGTTTTTGCCAATTCATTAATGTAGATGTTAAATAATGTTGGACTTATTGGGCAGCCCTGTTTCACTCCCCGCCCCTGAGAGAAGAAGTCTGTTTGCTTGTTGCCAATTTTAACCGCACATTTGTTTTTAGTGTACATTGATTTAATAAAATCATATGTTTTCCCTCCAATACCACTTTCTATTAGTTTATAAAAAAGACCTTTGTGCCAAATTGAATCAAATGCTTTCTTGAAATCTACAAAACACGAGTAGATTTTGCCTTTGTTTTGGTTAACTTGTTTATCAATTAGAGTGTGGAGGGTGTAAATGTGGTCTGTTGTACGATAATTTTTTAGAAATCCAATCTGGCTTCTGCTCAGGACGTTGTGTTCGTCAAGGAAATGATGTAGTCTGCTATTTATAATACTGCAGAGAATTTTCCCCAAGTTGCTGTTAACGCATATTCCTCTGTAATTATTTGGGTCAAATTTGTCTCCATTTTTATAGATTGGTGTGATCAATCCCTGGTTCCAAATATCGGGGAAAATACCTGCAGTGAGGATAATGTTGAAGAGTTTGAGTATAGCCAATTTGAATTTGTGGTCTGTATATTTGATCATTTCATTTAAAATCCCATCAGCACCACAGGCCTTTTTGGGTTGGAGATTGCATATTTTTTCCAATAATTCTTCTTCTGTAATTTGGGTATCCACAGGATTCTGATAGTCTTTGACTGCTAATTCAAGGATTTGTAATTTATCTTGTATATCTTTTTGTTCTGGGCTCTTTGTTATATTGCTGTAGAGGTTTGCAAAGTGATTTCTCCACATATCCCCATTTTGGATAGCCAACTCCTCATGATGAGGTTTGTTTAATTTATTCCAATTCTCCCAGAAGTGGTTTGATTCTATGGATTCCTCAATTCCATCCAGCTGATTTCTAATGTGCTGTTCCTTTTTTGTTCTTAGGGTGCGTTTGTATTGCTTCAGTGTTTCCCCATATTGAAGGCGTATATTTTTGTTGTCTGGTTCTCTGTGTTTTTGATTAGATATATTTCTCAATGACTTTCTTAGATTTTTGCAATCATTATCAAACCATTTTTCATTATCTGTTATTTTTGGTTTGCTCTTATGCTTCTTTAGATTAGCCAAGGAGGCTAATTTGTCAAATATAAAGTTTATGTTCCTAACGGCCAAATTTACACCTTCATTGCTGAAGGAGAATGTTAAGGCTAAAAAGTTGTCCAGGAGAGATTGTATTTTTTGGCTACTAATTGCTTTTTGGTAGATGTCTGTACTGTTTGCACTCCATCTATAGGCTTGTTTAGTACCATGTAATTTATTGGGCCATGATGCTTCATGGTTGGGTTCTGCTCTTCTCAGATACACTGTGATTTTACTGTGGTCTGAGAGAGGTGTTAGTGGGCTGACTGTGAAGGCTCTGAGAGACTCTGGGTTTAGGTCGGTGAGGAAGTAGTCTACAGTGCTGCTGCCAAGGGATGAGCTGTAGGTGTACCTACCAAAAGAGTCTCCTCTCAGCCTGCCATTGACTATGTACAGACCCAGTGTTCGACAGAGCCTCAGGAGCTGTAATCCATTTTTGTTTTTCACTTTGTCATAGTTGTTTCTGTGGGGGTATGTGGGGAGGGAAAGGTTATTGCTTCCTGGTAGGTGTTTATCTCCATGACTGTTAATAGTGTCTTGTTCTTCTGCTATTCTAGCATTCAGGTCTCCACAGACCAGTACGTTGCCTTGGGCCTGAAAGTGACTAATCTCTCCCTCTAGAATGGAGAAGCTCTCTTCGTTGAAGTAGGGTGACTCTGAGGGGGGAATGTATGTGGCACAGAGGAAGACATTTTTATCTGTCAAGATAGCTTCCTTGTTGATTTTTAACCAGATAAAGAATTCTCCTGTTTTGATCAATTCGATTGAATTAATTAGTTCAGATTTATACCATATTAGCATTCCCCCTGAGTCTCTGCCCTGTTTGATTCCTTTTAATTTAGTGGATGGTATGATTATCTCCCTATAACCTAGTGGACAGCCAGTGGAAACATCACCTCTGCACCATGTTTCCTGTAGTACTAAAATATCAACATCATCAATTTCTTTCAGGAAGTCTGGGTTTCTGCTCTTTAGCCCAAAAGCAGAGGACTTCAATCCTTGTATATTCCAACATGCAACGTAAAAAGACTTCATAACTTTTTTTTTCTCTTTTCTTTACCTTTCAAAATGAGACAAACACTCATAATCCAAGAAGAACCATTAAAATAGGATTTTTCAATTAAAGTAAACTCTTATTTTGCAAATGTGATTTGTTTATCATTTAGATAGAATTTGTGTCATGCCACTTGGGTGGATGTAGTGTGAGAATGGTGGAGTTCTTGTGCTCATCTTACCATGACCCTCGGCCCATCACATGTGAGCATAGTAGACTCAGCATTTGTTTAATGTCACTCATTTGGTTGGTGGGGGCTGGGCCAGTTGCTCCTCTCACAGCCTGTGCGTAGCTCTGCCTGCTGGGCTGTGGCTCCTCCAGGTGTGGGTCTGCGGTGGGGAGGAGGGGGGTGGTAGGCCTCATCTGGGTGGCTCTGAAGCTGGGCTGGGGTGGTCTGTGCTGCGCTGGCTGTGGTGGGCATTGAGGTTGGTGGTGCTGTGGTCGTGGCTGGGGGGTCCAGGGTGCTGGTCCGGGATGTTGTCTCGGTGATCTCGGCGGGGTGGAGATTGCTCCGCTGTTCCTGGGTGGAGAGTTCGGGCTGCGGTTTAAAGCGACGTCCTTGAGAGTCTTGGCAAGGATGGGGACTGTCTCCCTGTACAGGTGAACATGGTCATAGAGACAGTCCAGATCGAGGGTGGGATGGTGGGCCAGGTGTACATTGGGTCGCAGGGCACAGTCCCGGGATAGGCTGGCGTTTATTCTTTGGATTGTGGCAGGGTGGAAGTCCCTCCTCTGTAGAAGGGTTGACACTATGATTCTTGAGTTGGGGAAGATTGCGGAGGCCTTCTCAATCACTCCCCGTAGTGAAGTCGCCACCCTCTCCTGCTGAGCACGCAGGTCGTTGCTTCCGGTATGTATGATTATGTGGCTTGGCGACCCGAGATGGTTCTTATCAAGCAGCTCCATGGCACTTTGCGTTGTTGGGCACCACACCTTTCTCGTTTTGTGTCTAGGGAAAAGTTTCTTCTCCTGAACATACTTCCCATTTGAGTCCATTAACAGGACGATGTCAGCCAGTGTTTCTTCTGGACTGGGGGTGGCAGAGGGGGGGCTGGTGGGTGTTGGAGCTGGGGTGTGGCTGGTCTGTGTGGGTGCCACTGTCAGTGGGAGGATGTTCTGTGGGTTGGGGAGGAGGGGTGCAGCAGCCAGGGCTGGGGAAGTCTGGCTGGTTGAGCTGGGCTCCTCTGCTGTGTGAGGGCAGGTCATAGGGTGGTGATCTATCTGCTCCTGCAGCCTGTCCTCTGCTCTCTTTCTCTCCTGCAGCTCCTCTCTTAGTGCGGTCAGCTCCTTATTGCTGCTCTGCCTGTCTTTTTGGAGCTCTCTCACCTCCTTTGTTAGATCAGCCAGCTCTCTCTTGAGTCCGTCTCTCTCTTGCTGAACCTCTTTCAGCTGTGTTGCAAAGCTGCTGTCCTGCTCTGTCCTCACCTTGGTTAGGAGCTCCTCTAAGGTGTGGTTGTCTGGTTGCTGTTTGCTCACGCTCTCCCTGAGCAGGACCACCTCCCCCTCCAGTTTGGTGAACTCATCCCTCATGGCAGCCATGGTGGTGAGGAGGGCCTGAGCCTGCTCTGCACTGAGGGGGTCGCTCTCCTCTTGGGGCGTGTCCTCCACTATGGTGGGAAGAGAGGTGCTGGATGTGCCTTGTTGGGTGGGGAGGGTAAGGGTGAGGGTGGTGCTGGGGGAGTTTGTCTTGTGGGAGGGCATGTCACTGGTGGTGTCCTTCTCTCTCTCCGCTCTCTCCTTAATGGTCTGAAAGTCTGTTTCAAACAGCCTGATGTTACCTTGCACCATGACAGTCCCAGTCTTGTAGAGGTTGATTGTTATCATGGTGCTGTCAGGGTCGTCTGTCTCTTTGATTTTCAGCTTCCACCCATTACAGATTCCCTCTTTCTTTATGCATGGGTAGTGAGAGCAGACTGCTGAGCGCCATGCATTTGGCTGGTCAGTGAGGAAGATGAGATTACTCACGTCACCGTTTTTGTAGAGGTCTGCAAAAAGGGTTTCTGGCCTCTCCTCTAGTAGTTTCTGTTTGAAAGCTTTCCTCATTGTGTCATTTTTGACCTTTTTTGGGTAGAGAATGGATTCTGCGCTGAGGGGGAGTGGGGACATGGTGTCTGTGCGCTCTGCTACTACCGCTACTGCTGCGCTGTTCTGCTGCCCCGTTGCCATGGCAACCGATTTGTTCGTCTGCTGTTCGCGCTACTTTCAAAAATCAGCAAATATAGTGAAAAATCCTCACACAAAAGACTGAAGATATGTTTACAGTTAGTCCGTGCTCCTTTTTGGTTTACTCACTCAGTTTGGTCGTTTGATGTAGTTGTATTAACTGACCTTGTTAGGTTTGTTCTAGCTCGTTTCTTATGGCTAGCTTGTTAGTCTGCTGGCTGGGTCTTTGTTGTGTAGCTAGCTAGCTAGACTCAAGACTTCTTAACTTGAGGCGCAAAGTTACTTTTTTTTCTATTCTGAATGTATAGAGTTGTTGTTCATCACTTCTTGTCTGGAATTCTTCTTCGATTAGAGTGTTTATCTCATTCTAAAAACATAAAAAATCAAATATATCAGGAGCTCATGTTGAGCATGACTCTCTCTCTCTCTCTCTCTCTCTCTTCATTAGGTTAGTCTCTCTTTTCTCTCTTCATTGGGTTAGTCTCTCTTTTCTCTCTCTTCATTAGGTTAGTCTCTCTTTTCTCTCTCTCTCTTCATTAGGTTAGTCTCTCTTTTCTTTCTCTCTCTCTTTTCATTAGGTTAGTCTCTCTTTTCTGTCTTTCCCTTCATTAGGTTAGTTTCTCTTTTCTCTCTCTCTTCATTAGGTTAGTTTCTCTTTTCTCTCTTTCTCTTCATTAGGTTAGTCTCTCTTTTCTCTCTCTCTCTTCATTAGGTTAGTCTCTCTTTTCTCTCTCTCTCTTCATTAGGTTAGTCTCTCTTTTCTCTCTCTCTCTTCATTAGGTTAGTCTCTCTTTTCTCTCTCTCTTCATTAGGTTAGTCTCTTTTCTCTCTCTCTCTTCATTAGGTTAGTCTCTCTTTTCTCTCTCTCTCTCTTCATTAGGTTAGTCTCTCTTTTCTCTCTCTCTCTTCATTAGGTTAGTCTCTCTTTTCTTTATCTCTCTCTCTTTTCATTAGGTTAGTCTCTCTTTTCTCTCTCTTTCTCTTCATTAGGTTAGTCTCTCTTTTCTCTCTCTCTTCATTAGGTTAGTCTCTCTTTTCTCTCTCTCTCTTCATTAGGTTAGTCTCTCTTTTCTCTCTCTCTTCATTAGGTTAATCTCTTTTCTCCCCCTCTCTTCATTAGGTTAGTCTCTTTTCTCTCTCTCTCTTCATTAGGTTAGTCTCTTTTCTCTCTCTCTCTCTTCATTAGGTTAGTCTCTTTTCTCTCTCTCTCTCTTCATTAGGTTAGTCTCTCTTTTCTCTCTCTCTCTCTTCATTAGGTTAGTCTCTCTTTTCTCTCTCTCTCTCTTCATTAGGTTAGTCTCTCTTTTCTCTCTCTCTCTTCATTAGGTTAGTCTCTCTTTTCTCTCTCTCTCTCTTCATTAGGTTAGTCTCTCTTTTCTCTCTCTCTCTCTTCATTAGGTTAGTCCCTCTTTTCTCTCTCTCTCTTCATTAGGTTAGTCCCTCTTTTCTCTCTCTCTTCATTAGGTTAGTCCCTCTTTTCTCTCTCTCTCTCTCTCTTCAGTAGGTTAGTCTCTCTTTTCTCTCTCTCTCTCTTCAGTAGGTTAGTCTCTCTTTTCTCTCTCTCTCTCTTCATTAGGTTAGTCTCTCTTTTCTCTCTCTCTTCATTAGGTTAGTCTCTCTTTTCTCTCTCTCTTCATTAGGTTAGTCCCTCTTTTCTCTCTCTCTCTTCATTAGGTTAGTCTCTCTTTTCTCTCTCTCTCTTCATTAGGTTAGTCTCTCTCTCTCTTCTTCTCTTTTTTCTCTCTCCAGTATCTGACTAGCACTCAGTCACATTGTATGCCAAAAACTAAGTCACCAATTTCTGTAGCCCCTATCTGTACTTGCCCTAGAACTGTTTTCATGATTTGTCTGCCCGATACGGCTGGGGAAAGACAAAGCCAAAACCCTGTCTGTAAGCGTGGTATACAGTGATTTTGGTATTGTTTATGCATGTATGGATGGACTAGGTTTATGTTATTGTCTGACAAAATAGCTTTGATAAGACTGATACGTGTGTGTGCGTACATCTGTGTGTGCATGTGTGCTCCTTAGGGAATAGGACTGTATCAGTCATTTTAATGAGAATCAGCAGGATGCTGCTTTTGTTGTTGTAGAAGAGCTGCTGCTTTGATCTGCTATGCCCTCTGATTCTTCTGTTACTCAGACTTGATGTTAGATATAGAGACGGAGGTTATTAAAGCGCCGTCATCTGTTCCCAGTTTTAGATGTTTTAAAAGGCTAAACCTCTAAAAGGCTAAACGTTTAAAAGGCAAAATCTCTTGTCTTGTTCTGATAAAGGATGAGAAACATTGGGAGTCTGACTGAAGCCAAATTTATACCCTTCACAAGTACGTAACTTGAGAGTGCAATTAGCTACACAAAATGGCGTTCTGCATAGTTGTGTTGAGTAACATATTGCGGGGGCGACACACTTTTGCTTATTCCCTCAGTCATTTCCAAAGGGGGCGATGGATGGTTTTATCTCTGTGGTAGGCCTAGTACAGTACACACATCATGTGTAAGGGGAGGGTACAGTGAAGTCAGGCATTGATGGGAATCCACTCAGGGCTCTTCTCAGCTTAGACATACTGTATAATTAGGCTACTTTACCTTAGTAAAGGAGGGGGGGCTAAGATTCCGTTTTCTTCCCAAGTTCCGTTTTCTCCAGGGTTTTTTTCTCCAGGTTTCTGTTTTCCCCGTCTTCTTATTTTAAAAGTTTTCGTTCACATTTTTTAAAATAGAAAAACCAAGAAATTGGATGTTCTAAGTCCACAACAATGCTTAAACCACATCAAAATAAAATAAAATGGTCACATGTTAATGGTCACATGCGCCGAATACAACAGGTGTAGGAGACCTTACCGAGAAAAGTTTACTTAAAGCCCTTAACCAACAATGCAGTTTTAAGAAAAATAAGAGTTAAGAACATATTTACGACATAAACTAAAGTTGAAAAAAAAGTAACACAATAAAATAGCAATAACGAGGCAATATACAGGGGGTACCGGTACCGAGTCAATGTGCGGTGGTACAGGTTAGTCAAAGTAATTTTAGGTAATATGTACATGTAGGTAGACTTAAAGTGACTAAAAATAATAAATACAGTTGAAGTCGGAAGTTTACATACACCTTAGCCAAATACATTTAAACTCAGTTTTTCACAAATCCTGACATTTAATCCTTGTAAAAATCCCCTGTCTTAGGTCAGTTAGGATCACCACTTTATTTTAAGAATGTGAAATGTTAGAATAAGAGTAGAGAGAATGATTTATTTCAGCTTTTATTTCTTTCATCACATTCCCAGTGGGTCAGAAGTTTACATACACTCAGTTAGTATTTGGTAGCATTGCCTTTACATTGTTTAACTAGGGTCAAACGTTTCGGGTAGCCTTCCACAAGCTTCCCACAATAAGTTGGGTGAATTTTGGCCCATTCCTCCTGACAGAGCTGGTGTAACTGAGTCAGGCTTGTAGGCCTCCTTGCTTGCACACTCTTTTTCAGTTCTGCCCACAAATCTTCTATGGGATTGAGGTCAGGGCTTTGTGATGGCCACTCCAAAACTTTGACTTTGTTGTCCTTAAGCCATTTTGCCACAACTTTGGAAGTATGCTTGGGGTCATTGTCCATTTGGAAGACCCATTTGCGACTAAGCTTTGACTTCCTGACAGATGTCTTGAGATGTTGCTTCAACATATCCACATAATTTTCCACCCTCATGATGCCATCTATTTTGTGAAGTGCACCAGTCCCTCCTGCAGCAAAGCACCCCCACAACATGATGCTGCCACCCCTGTGCTTCACGGTTGGGATGGTGTTCTTCGGCCTGCAAGTCTCCCCCTTTTTCCTCCAAACATAACGATAGTCATTATGAAACAGTTCTATTTTTGTTTCATCAGAACAGAGGACATTTCTCCAAAAAGTACGATCTTTGTCCCCATGTGCAGTTGCAAACCGTAGCCTGGCTTTTTTTATGGCGGTTTTGGAGCAGTGGCTTCTTCCTTGCTGAGCGGCCTTTCAGGTTATGTCGATATAATACTCGTTGTACTGTGGATATAGATACTTTTGTACCTGTTTCCTCCAGCATCTTCACAAGGTCCTTTGCTGTTGTTCTGGGACTGATTTGCACTTTTCGCACCAAAGCACATTCATCTCTAGGAGACAGAATGCGTCTCCTTCCTGAGCGGTATGACGGCTGCGTGGACCCATGGTGTTTATACTTGCGTACTATTGTTTGTACAGATGAACGTGGTACCTCCAGGCGTTTGGAAATTGCTCCCAAGGACAAACCAGACTTGTGGAGGTCTACCATTTCTGGCTGATTTCTTTTGATTTTCCCATGATGTCAAGCAAAGAGGCACTGAGTTTGAAGGTAGGCCTTGAAATACATCCACAGGTACACCTCCAATTGACTCAAATGATGTCAATTAGCCTATCAGAAGCCATGACATCATTTTCTGGAATTCTCCAAGCTGTTTAAAGGCACAGTCAACTTAGTGTATAACTTCTGTATAACTTCTGACAGTGAATTATAAGTGAAATAATCTGTCTGTACACAATTGTTTGAAAAATTACTTGTGTCATGCACAAAGTAGATGTCCTAACCGACTTGCCAAAACTGTAGTTTGTTAACAAGAAATGTATGGAGTGGTTGAAAAACGAGTTTTAATGACTCCAACCTAAGTGTATGTAAACTTCCAACTTCAACTGTAAATAGGGAGCGGGTGTCAGTGCAAATTTTCCAGGTAGCCATTTTATTAACTCTTCAGCAGTCTTATGGCTTGGGAGTAGGTGCTTTAAGGAGACCACTTTTTAAGTCTTTTCATCTCTACCAGAAGGTTATTATTAGCATATTCGAAAATAAACGTGGAAAATATGCATACTTTCTTTATGAAACACCATTTTCCAACACCATGCTAGAGTTGCTAATTCTAGTCAGGTTGCAGCAGTCTATCTTTTTCACCCCTGGTCTGCCACCTGATTAGCTGAACACGATATGCAACAACCCGGACTAGCATTAGCTGCTCTAGCATGGTGGTGGAAAATGATGTTTAAATTTGCCTTCTAGCCATTAAATCGAGTTGAGGGAAATGACTGAATGGAGAATGTTTTATGTACGAACCGGTCCACAGGGGATACAAGTGTATAGCCGGCTGCATGCATTCCCTTTGGACGGTAAAATGAAACAACTCGAAGTCTGGACATCCTCTCGCTCGCTCTCTTCTCTGCTCTTCTTTTCTCTCTTCTCTTTCTCCAATTAATGTCACCTCTCCCGGCTCTTACTGACACCTACCCATAAGCCCCCTCTCTTTCAATATACTGTAACCAGCATCTTCACCCACTGAGCACCGACAGACACTGGACATCCATGGATATTGAAAAGTAGTTGAAATTGGTTCAGTCCACCCTGGCCTTGATTTCAACGTCCAAAGATGTTGTTTTTTGGTCCGGTCCGGAAGATGCCTTGATTTCAACGTCCACAGACGTCTGGACTGGCCTTAATTTGGCCCAAACAGACATCTATTATTGTTTTTTAGGTTATTGAGATATGCAGCCGGCCGCGACCGGGAGACCCATGAGGTCTGCGCACAATTGGCCCAGAATCGTCCGGGTTAGGGGAGGGTTTGGCTGGCTGGGATGTCCTTGTCCCATGGCGCTCTAGCAACTCCTTGTGGCAGGCAGGGCACATGCACTTCGGTTGCCAGCTGTACGGTGTTTCCTCCGACACATTGGTGTGGCTGGCCTCCGAATTAAGCGAGTAGTGTGTCAAGAAGCCGTGCGGCTTGGCTAGTCGTGTTTCGGAGGACGCATGGCTCTCAACCTTCGCCTCTACCGAGTCCGTACGGGAGTTGCAGCGATGAGACAAGACTGTAACTATCAATTAGATATCACGAAAAAGGGCTAAAAAAAAGAACAATAATATGCAAAAGAGGATCTTGCATATTTATAACTTTCTGTACTTATTTAGGATACATCACCATGAAGAGAATGACAATCCTATCAATAATTATGCATTCACTTACTGTATTTCAATAACGAAAACAAAAAAATCATATCATAGCTGACAATTTTTTCGGCAGACATATTTGAATCTTAGGAGTAGAGTTTTGGGAAAACGTGGTCACATAAAAAACAGCGGGAGATTCACCAAAATTCTGTTACCAAACTTTGCATCTACACAGTTCTTCCAGTAAATGTGTTTTTGTAAAATTGTCACTGTACATTCTTAAAAGTAGTGCTTGTGGCATAGAGTTGTATGGTTTGTTGAACTTTGAAATCAATGATTTTTGTTTGGCATACATTTTAAGGGAAAAATCTGAGTCTACCGTGGAATTGCCCCAAATAGATATTCTAGATACGTCTTATGATAGGATACAGCAGCGTTTCCCAAACTCTGTCCTCGAGACACAAGGGGTGCACGTTTTGGCTTTTGCCCTAGCACTACACAGCCGATTCAAATAATCAACTAATCATCAAGTTTAGATCATTTGAATCAGCTGTGAAGTGTTAGGGCAAAAACCAAAACGTGCACCACTTGGGGTCTCGAAGACAGAGTTTCGTTACATCCTGGGATACAGGGACAATCAATATTCAGAATTGACATCAATGTATAACCTAAAGTCAGATTAGTTCTTATCTGAAGTCCCCATGCAGATGTTATAGCAAACTCTTGGTTTTAACCCAGTTTTGTCTGGGTGGTAGTGGCCCTAGTACTATGACATGAGATCTTTCTGTGAGATAAAAACCAGACAGCACTGTTTCACCAGACTTGTTTACAGATACACTTAGGAAAAGCAACCGTATTACAACAGACAGACAAACTATAATAACCAGGACAAGTCCAAACAAGAGTTTGGTAGACAGGTGAACTCTCCTTGAACTCTCTCTCTCTTTGTTCTCTTTCTTTCTTTCACTATTTCTCTTTCTATCTTTTCTGGTACTGATGGAGTTATTGTGCTGGAACAAAGCCTGTGCTGCTTGCCTGCAACCATACACAGAGACATGCAGAGGACAATGAGAGGACAATGTCTGTGTCCCAAATGGCACCCTATTCCCTATATACCGTGCATTGGGAAAGTATTCAGACCCCTTCACCTTTTCCACATTTTGTTACGTTACCGCCTTATTCTAAAATTGCTTGAAATAGTTTCCCCCCCTCATCAATCTACACACAATACCGCATAATGACAAAGCAAAAACAGGTTTTTATAAATTTTTGCAAATGTATAACCCCCCCCAGGAAATGTCACATTTGCATAAGTATTCAGACCCTTTACTGAGTACTTTGTTGAAGCACCTTTGGCAGCGATTACAGCCTTGAGTCTTCTTGGGTATGACGGTACAAGCTTGGCACACCTGTATTTGGGGAGTTTCTCCCATTCTCCTCTGCTGATCCTCTCAAGCTCTGTCAGGTTGGATGGGGAGCGTTGCTGCACAGGTCTCTCCAGAGATGTTCGATCGGGTTCAAGTCCGGGCTCTGCCTGGGCCACTCAAGGACATTCAGAGACTTATCCCAAAGCCTGGAGCAGGTTTTCATCAAGAATCTCTCTCCACTTTGTGCCGTTCATCTTTCCCTTGATCCTGTCTAGTCTCATAATCCCTGCCGCTGAAAAACATCCCCACAGCATGACGCTGCCACCACCATGCTTCACTGTAGGGATGGTATTGGCCAGGTGATGAGCAGTGCCTGGTTTCCTCCAGATGTGACGCTTGGCATTCAGACCAAAGAGTTCAATCTTGGTTTCATCAGTCCAGAGAATCTTGTTTCTCATGATCTGAGAGTCCTTTAGGTGCCTTTTGGCAAACTCCAAGCAGGCTGTCATGTGCCTTTTACTGAGGAGTGGCTTCTGTCTGGCCACTCTACCATAAAGGCCTGATTGGTGGAGTGCTGCGGAACTCTGGAGCTCTGTCAGAGTGACCATCGTGTTCTTGGTCACCTCCTTGACCAAGGCCCTTCTCGCTCGATTGCTCAGTTTGTATGGGGGGCCAGCTCAATGAAGAGTCTTGGTGGTTCCAAACTTCTTCCATTTAAAGATAATGGAGGCCGCTGTGTTCTTGGGGACCTTCGATGCTGCAGAATTGTTTTGGTACCCTTCCCCTGATCAGTGCCTTCACACAATCCTGTCTCGGAGCTCTACGGACAAGTCCTTCGACCTCATGGCTTGGTTTTTGCTCTGACATGCACTGGAAATTGTGGGACCTTATTTAGACAGGTGTGTGCCTTTCCAAACCATGGCAAATCAATTGAATTTACCACAAGTGTACTCTAATCAAGTTGTAGAAACATCTCAAGGATGATCAATGGAAACAGAATGCACCTGAGCTCAATTTTGAATCTCATAGCAAAGTTTCTGAATACTTATATACAGTTAAAGTCGGACGTTTACATACACCTTAGCCAAATACATTTAAACTCAGTTTTTCACAATTCCTGACATTTAATCGAAGTAAAAATTCCCTGTCTTAGGTCAGTTAGGAACACCACTTTATTTTAAGAATGTGACATGTCAGAATAATAGTAGAGTGATTTATTTCAGCTTTTATTTCTTTCATCACATTCCCAGTGAGTCAGAAGTTTACATACACTCAATCAGTATTTGGTAGCATTGCCTTTAAATTGTTTAACTTGGGTCAAACATTTTGGGTAGCCTTCCACAAGCTTCCCACAATAAGTTGGGGGAATTTTGGCCAATTCCTCCTGACAGAGCTGGTGTAACTGAATCAGGTTTGTAGGCCTCCTCGCACACACTTTTTCAGTTCTGCCCACAAATTTTCTATAGGATTGAGGTCAAGGCTTTGTGATGGCCACTCCAAAACCTCGACTTTGTTGTCCTTAAGCCATTTTGCCACAACTTTGGAAGTATGCTTGGAGTCCTTGTCCATTTGGAAGACCCATTCGTGACCAAGCTTTAACTTCCTGACAGATGTCTTGAGATGTTGCTTCAATATATCCACATAATTTTCCTTCCTCGTGATGCCATCAATTTTGTGAAGTGCACCAGTCCCTCCTGCAGCACTTCACCCCCACAACATGATGCTGCCACCCCTGTGCTTCACGGTTGAGATGGTGTTCTTCGGCTTGGAAGTCTCCTCCTTTTTCCTCCAAACATAACGATAGTCATTATGGCCAAACAGTTCTATTTTTGTTTCATCATTTCTCCAAAAAGACATTTCTCCAAAAAGTACGATCTTTGTCCCCATGTGCAGTTGCAAATCGTAGTCTGGCTTTTTTTATGGCGGTTTTGGAGCAGTGGCTTCTTCCTTGCTGAGCGGCCTTTCAGGTTATGTCGATATAGGACTCGTTGTACTGTGGATATAGATACTTTTTTTATATTTTTTATTTAACCCCTTTTCTCCCCAATTTTCGTGGTATCCAATCGCTAGTAATTACTATCTTGTCTCATCGCTACAACTCCCGTACGGGCTCGGGAGAGACGAAGGTCGAAAGCCACGCGTCCTCCGAAGCACAACCCAACCGCACTGCTTCTTAACACAGCGAGCCTCCAACCCGGAAGCCAGCTGCACCAATGTGTCGGAGGAAACACCGTGCACCTGGCCCCCTTGGTTAGCGCGCACTGCGCCCGGCCCGCCACAGGAGTCAAGGATATCCCTACCGGCCTAACCGGTCTATCCCTCCCTAACCCGGACGACGCTAGCCCAATTGTGCGTCACCCCACGGACCTCCCGGTCGCGGCCGGCTGCGACAGAGCCTGGGCGCGAACCCAGAGACTCTGGTGGCGCAGCTAGCACTGCGATGCAGTGCCCTAGACCACTGCGCCACCCGGGAGGCCCGGATATAGATACTTTTGTACCTGTTTCTTCCAGCATCTTCACAAGGTCCTTTGAAGAAGAAAAAAAGTAGATGTCCTAACTGACTTACCATAAACTATAGTTTGTTAACAAGAAGTTTGTGGAGTGGTTGAAAAACGAGTTTTAAGGACTCCAACGTAGTGTATGTTAACTTCCGACTTCAACTGTAAAATTGTATTTCTGTTTAAAATGTTAAATAAATTAGCAAACATTTTTAAAAATCGTGCTTTGTGATTATTGGGTATTATGTGTAGGTCAATGAGGGGATTTAAAAAAATAAAACATTTTAGAACTGTAACGTAAATAATGTGGACAAACTGAAGGAGTCTGCATACTCCTAATGCGCTGTTGTGCATGACTTTTGACCAGAGCCCAGGGTACACTACAAGTAGTACACTATATAGGGAATAAGGTGCTATTTGGGACGAATCCAATGAAAAGGAAAGAATAATAAAATCATTATAAGATGTAGCTTGTGTACAAGAGTGTATCCTGTATCCTTGTCAACACGATAATCTGCATTTGTCCTAGCATGTTCTAACATGATGATCACTGGAAAAAAACACAATGTACTCTCCTTGAACTATTCTTATTTTTGGGATACTGGAGGTCTATGTTTTCATTGGTCCCCCTTGACCATGGTGACACTCAGGCTGCCAATCATGGCGATCGGTCAGACTCAGAACAACCAGTCCCAGACAGACGGAGGACTCTATCCTAATAATGACTCTAGCTAATCAATGGAGGATAATGAGGCAGAATGGCAATTAGGCCATGCAAGTTTGACAATTTACTATCTGTCTCCTCCTTGTTTATCTTCCCCTTCTCAGTTTCTCTCTATCTCTCTCTTTCTTTTATTTCCCTCTATCTCTTTCTCCCTTTCTCTCTCCCGCTATAATAAATATAGGCTAGTAGTTAACTTCACCTATAAATCATATATTGTATTATTCATTGCAGCCTTAAATCATTGCCGATCACCTGTTTAATCTCTACAGGCCTAAGTACAGCCAGTAAAAACATCACTACTCCCTCTGGACCAATACATATTACCCTTAAAGCTGCAATATGTAACTTTTTGGGCACCCGACCAAATTAACATAGAAATAAATGTAAGTTATAGATCCGTCATTCCCTTTGAAAGGGCCTAATTTATTTATTTCCATTGACTGATTTCCTTATATGAACTGTAACTCAGTAAAACCATTGAAATTGTTGCATGTTGCGTTTGTATTTTTGTTCAGTATAGTTCTGTTCGATGGCGAGTGGTGCGGTCGACTGGAGGATCCTCCATTATTGTTTAAATCTCTAGATTGGAAACATTTTGGCTTCTCCGTAGATTACAACGACGATGGGCAGAGAGTCGTGGATAAAACGTTAACATTAAGTCTCCACGCTCAACGAGAATAGCCTATGCAGCTTCCAACACCTCAAATATGTTGATACATTTACGCCGACATCATCCCGGTACAACCGGAGCAAAACTGAAACACAAATAAACAACAACACAACACCGTCTCTCCTTGGCAGCTGATTCTGACCGCGCCAAATTACAAGAGCGATTTGTAGGCTATGTTTGTGTTTTTTACTGTCTTTGGTTTATAGCTGCGGATATTCACCCATTCTCACTTTCTCTGGGGTTGAGAATAGGGCATTTCAACACCTCGTGAAGGTGCTCGAGCCACGTTATGATTTCGGCAAAAGGGTAGTACAGCAAACCAAAGCCGAAGTTTTCAATGTATTGTGTGTGTGTGTGTGTACATGTGTTATTGTGCCGTCTTAGGCTACTGAATGATCAAGACTTTGATAAACAATTGATAAAGGACATGTTCTCAATAGAAGCTCATTGTCTCTGGGAGCAGATATTAGACGTGTGTCTCTCTGATTAAAGGCTCCTGCATTTTGAAATATCTCTTCTGCCTTCCAAGTGTTCTTCCCGTGGCAGGCCTCTGTTGCTTTCTGGTGTGTGTTTGCGCTTACAAGTCTGAACGTTGCAAAGTGTTCCTCTCTGTCTCTGTGGTGTTAATAGGTCTCTGTCAGTAAAGTCCAGCTGCATCAACAGATCCTCTTCCCCCTACTAGGACTCTCTCTGTTTATACTGACACCATAACAATAACAAGCACACTCACTGGCCTGCCCCTTTTTCCATACACACACATTTTTATATTTACATTTTAGTCATTTACCAGATGCTCTTATCCAGAGCAACTTTCAGGAGTGAGTGCATGCATCTTCATACTGGACCCGTGGGAATTAAACTCACAACCCTGGCATTGCAAGCACCATGCTCTACCAACCGAGCTACACCATGTGCAGGTAAAAGACACAAGGGCTCCGCCTCAAATGGCACCCTTTCCCTAGTGCACTGCCTTTGAGCACAGCCGAGTCCCTCGTCAAAAGTAGTGCACTTTAAAGGGAATAGGGTGCAATTTGGGACACTGACGAGGTAGACGAAGAACTAGCTCCAGAATCTGCACCAGTTTATCGGACATGTCTTTCCTCAGTGGCACTGACACGCCTTACTACGGCGTTTAAGAGCCACTGCCAGAACAGTCAACAGTTGTGTGTTTTTATGGGAAATATCTACGTCCCAAATGGCACCCTATCCCTATGGGTCACGGTCAGAAGTAGTGCACTAGGTAATAGGTTGCCATTTGTGATGCTACCTGAGCTCATGTAGCGCTGAAACAGGAGCAGTTAAATGATGATCTAGACTTGGCAAAACCTTAAATGTTCATTAAATGGCGCTCCTGTTATAGTGTGTTACATCGATCTGTTCTGGACTAGAATGAGACAGATTGAGATAATCTTGTTATATAAAAGAGACAAGTAAGGAAATCACAGTAGCTATGTCTGAAATCTGGCTTGCCTACTACTTAAACTGCTTACTGTACTGTTTAGAATGTACTAGTCCTGTGTAGCTTGGTTGGTAGAGCATGGTGCTTGCAATGCCCAGGTTGTGGGTTTGATTCCCATGGGGGACCAGTATGAAAATGTATGCACTCACTATTGAAAATGGCTTTGGATAAGAGCATCTGCTCAAATGTAAATAAAATGTGCTGTTTTGTAAAAATGAACGTAGTAAGAAACAAATAACAGCATGTTATGCTCATCCTACTCAGAATGTGTCACGCAATTATGTTGATTCCCACAGTTTGTTCATTTTGGTACAGCTGTTATCAGACACATGTACCTCTCGAAATATGATTATCTTCCTTAATAGTGTGCAGCAAATTTACTAAATGAAAAGCCAAAATGAGTATGACATCCAGGCATTTAAAGCATACTCAATTGTTTTTAATTTCACAAACTGTAACGAAATTCGTCTTCGGATGAAGAGTAGTCATCGGACCAAAGCGCAGCGTGGTGAGTGTTCATGTTATTTTTATTAGAACAGAATTACTAAACAAAATAACAAAGCGAGTGAAACGAAAACGAAACAGTCCTGTAAGGTGCAGCAACACAAAACAGAAAACAACTTCCCACAAAACACAGGTGGGAAAAGTATGTTCTCAAAGTATGGTTCTCAATCAGAGACAACGATAGACAGCTGCCTCTGATTGAGAACCACACCCGGCCAAACACACAGAAATAGAAAACATAGAATACAAAACATAGAATGCCCACCCCAACTCACGCCCTGACCAACGCAAAAATTAGACATAAAAAAGGAACACTAAGGTCAGGGCGTGACACAAACTATATAAAAAAAAGATTCCGCATACCCAAAATGCCTACTATTTAGAATGCAAGTACGGGTATTCAGACACGGCCAGTAATAGAATCAATGATTCTATTTCTACAGAGGAAATGCATATGTGAGCCAACTGTTCTAATCGTTCCATTCAGTAGGAGTTCTGTTTGGCTCACAGATATATCCTACTTCTGGAATAATCTAGTTTCCAGATTCCCAGTTAACAGAGTTGATTCATGACGTAACTATTTTATCCTGGTTTGTCTGGTTCTCAGTTTTGGAGCGCCTGTGTAGCACTGAAAGGGTTTTTGGGATACTAGAGGTCTATGTTTTCATTGGTCCCCCTTGACCATGGTGACACTCAGGCTGCCAATCATGGCGATCGATCAGACTCAGAACAACCAGTCCCAGACAGACGGAGGACTCTATCCTAATAATGACTCTAGCTAATCAATGGAGGATAATGAGGCAGAATGGCAATTAGGCCATGCAAGTTTGACAATTTACTATCTGTCTCCTTCTCATTCTCCTTGTTTATCTTTCCCTTCTCTGTGTCTGTCTGTCTCTCTCTCTCTCTCTCTCTCTGTCTCTCTCTCTTTCTCTCTCTCTCTCTCTCTCTCTCTCTCTCTCTCTGTGTCTCTCTCTCTTTCTTTCTCTCTCTCTCTCGCTCTCTGCATCTCTCTCTGTATCTCTCTCGCTCTCTCTCTCTGCGTCTCTCTCTCTCTCTCTCTCTCTCTCTCTCTCTCTCTGCGTCTCTCTCGCTCTCTGCATCTCCTCCCCCCACTCTCTCTGCTCCTGTCCTTCAATATCCTTATGGAAAGGACAACGTATTGTCCCAATAGAATGTCTGCCTGTATATTGTGTTAGGCTAACTCCTATCCCTTGGTTGAGACATAGCTAGTGCTTTGGTAGCTACACTATATATACACCCCTTCAAATGAGTGGATTTGGCTATTTCAGCCACACCCGTTGCTGACGGGTGTATAAAATCGAGCACACAGCCATGCAATCTCCATAGGAAACATTGGGAGTAGAATGTCCTTACTGAAGAGCTCAGTGACTTTCAACACATCACACACACACACACTCAGTGACTTTCAATGAAGTGGTAGGCCACACAAGCTCACAGAACGGGACCGCCGAGTGCTGAAGCACGTAGCGTGTAAAAATCTTCTGTCATCGGTTGCAACACTCACTTCCGAGTTCCAAACTGCCTCTGGAAGCAACGTTAGCACAATAACTGTTTATCGGGAGCTTCGTGAAATGTTGCCACAAAGGGTTTCCATGGCCGAACAGCCGCACACAAGCCTAAGATCACCATGCGCAATGTCAAGCGTTGGATGGAGTTGTGTAAAGTTTACCGCCATTGGACTCTGGAGCAGTGGAAACGTGTTCTCTGAAGTGATGAATCATGCTTCATCATCTGGCAGTCCAACGGACAAATCTGGGTTTGGCAGATGCCAGGAGAATGCTACATGACCAAATGCATAGTGCCAACTGTAACGTTCGGTGGAATAATGGTCTGAGGATGTTTTTCATGGTTCGGGCTAGGCCCCTTGTAGTTCCAGTGAAGGGAAATCTTAACGCCACAGCATACAATGACATTCTAGACAATTCTGTGCTTCCAACTTTGTGGCAACAGTTTGGGGAAGTCCCTTTTCCTGTTTCAGCATGACAATGCCCCCGTGGACAAAGCGAGGTCCATATAGAAATGGTTTGTCAAGATCGGTGTGGAGAACTTGACTGTCCTGCACAGAACCCTGACCTCAACTCCAACACCTTTGGGATGAATTGGAACGCCGACTGCGAGTCAGGCATAATCGCCCAACATCAGTGCCCGACCTCACTAACGCTCTTGTGGCTGAATGGAAGCAAGTCCTCGCAGCAATGTTCCAAAATCTAGTGGAAAGCCTTCCCAGAAGAGTAGAGGCTGTTATAGCAGCAAAGGGGGGACCAACTCTATATTAATGCCCATGATTTTGGAATGAGATGTTCGACGAGCAAGGTGTCCACATACTTTTGTACAAGGCTTAGGCTACAGTATAATCACATTGCCAGAGAGCCACAGGGATTTTGTGACTTCTCCATGCTTCCAGCCAGGCCTGAGACTCAGTCTGCCCACAGTCATGCCAGCCAGCCCAGCACCACTTAGTGCTATCACCTGCCTTGGCATTTGGCTGGCACTGCCTGGCTGTGTCCTTATATAGGCTGTATGCTACTGTATATAGGCTAGCTACGTGCAACATTTTAGGTTAGCTACAGTGCATGCAAGTGCATAGCATATTCTCATAAGTAAGGACAATGTCGTCCTAGCGGCTTTGCCTGGCTGAATTCTGAATTTTCTGATCTTCTTGTCAGTGTCTGACCTTCAGTTTCGTTTAGGCTGAAAGTTTTTCATTAATTCACTCAAAGGAGAAGGTATCCTCTTGCTACCTCATAATCCAATCAAGGTTGAAGAAATGTAATCTGCAAGCGATATGCAGCTAGCCTGAAGGACGGACCACGTTGTTAGAGTGGCTCAGAACACTTCTTAGACCCTGAGACCTTACAGGTGCTACATCATCTTTTACATGGACTCTTTAGTCATATCTGGATCTGCGTATGGCCTAGAGTCTGTATCAGGCTGATATTCAGCTACAGCTGCTCTTGGAGAAGGTTCTTATAGAACAGGGGTTCCTGACCTTTTTCCGCATCGCAGACTGGAGCAGATCCAGAAACAGTTTTGCGGACCGGAGAACACTCATCAAGCTAGCTTTAGGAAGCTGCACCCAGACAGATTCCTGAGGGCTGGTTGGAGAGTGTTTCATCTTTTAGTAGGCTAATTAGTGAAGTTCGATTGATCTGTTAGTCATGAAAATATTAGGAAGGTGTTCCTAATGTTTGGTATTCTCTGTGTAGAAAGGCCTCTGTCGTTTCTGCTTTTTCTCTTCCTTAAAACAGCAGAAACCGGAATGGATGTCTGTGTGGTTTACTATGTGGCCAAAGAAAGCCATCCAGTCTATTTTCTCAAACCGTGTGTGTGTGTGTGTGTGTGTGTGTGTGTGTGTGTGTGTGTGTGTGTGTGTGTGTGTGTGTGTGTGTGTGTGTGTGTGTGTGTGTGTGTGTGTGTGTGTGTGTGTGTGTGTGTGTGTGTGTTGGAGCATATGTTTCTTTAGCAAAACCGCCATAATAGAGTCTCAGATGCTTAGTGTGAATGGAGACGACGTTAGACATCAAAACAAGGAATTGGAGAGAACCTACAGAAACCATACCGAGGCCATACATCCAGGCAGCCCTTCTGTTGTGTACTGTTATTGACCCTAACAGGGCAGCTCAGACATACCCTTAAGGCAAAGAAAAGGGCAAAGGTCAACTGTCTGAGGGCTGTCTGTCTACTTCAGCTGCAGAGCAACAGTTGGGTGCTTCAGTGCTAAAACACATTTCTGTAGCTAGGCTATACAGTTTGTTCATAATGCGAGAGATCGTTTCCCATCTTTCAGCCTTTCTGTGCCCAAATGGCACCCTATTCCCAATAGTGCACTAGTTTTGGTCAAAAGTTGTGCACTATATAGGGAATAGGGTGCCATTTGGGATGCAACCTTGGTTATTTTTTGTCTACCCACCTGACAGAGAATGCCATAGGTCTGAATAGAGAGATGAATGGATAAGAGAGGGATACTTCCGTTTCTTTCCAATGGGTTTTTCCACTCTCTTTCTGCTCTCTTTCAATGTGACACGGTGTTTTAAAGAGTTCTGTTTAAAGATCAAAGTACAGACATATATTTTGTCCAGCTCTGAACACATTTACACCTGTCGTTGTGTATTAAAAACCACAAGGAAGATGATGACAATGATGTATTATAGGCTAGCCTACTAGAATAGTGTAGGGACATAATATGCTTGTTAACATTTTCTGCAACGTGTTTTGACTAGGGCCAATCGTTTTTGCTGATCACGTATCCTGGCAAAGGAAAAACTCCCTAGTTGAGAAACACCCAGTCACTGTAGCCCTATGTGAAATGCAAATTATTTTCTATGATTTCTTTCAATGTGTGGTTGTAGACATGAATAGCATCTCTATGGCTAGTCTCTAGGCTACAGTACTCCTTGCAGGGGCCCCAGTGGTCTGACTGTTTGTGGTGCCCAGTGCTTTTGTGTGTGTGTGGGTGTTAGTAATGTGCTATGCCGTGTTTACAGCCAGGCATTTGCATGGAGAGACATTGGAAACCAGTGATCGTTCTGCTGCGCCAACATAAAGACTGTGGGTTATACACACACATACGCACGCACGCACGCACCAACACACACATACACACACACTAGGCTTGGGCGGTATCCAGAGTATCATATCTTAAAACCGACATTGTGCCATGCCGGGATATTCTGTAATGCCGGCACTGAACACAAGGGGGTGCTATTTTCGAACCCCACTGAGCCTCTGTAATCCCATAGCAAATGCTAGTTAAATGCTAACGAGCGCATTGCAAACATTTTATACAGTCTCTGACATAAACTATTTGCAGGACAGACATCTCAGCTCAAAGTTATACAAGAAACTCAAAAAGCTACTCACAGTTTGCACAACACACATATTAGATCCAGGAGGGGATTCTCTTCTGTTACCAAGAGAAGCTTTATTTTTGCAAGAAGCTAACCACTTAGCTAGATAACTAGCTACTAAATTAGCAAACAAAATGCACAATTGCATTTTTGACAGTTAACTTAATAGTTATAAGATATCTAGCTGGCAAACATTGAGTTATGACTAACATACTGTAACTAGATCACCTGGCGTGTGCTGCACAACAGTGAGTGAGTCACAAGGCTCCGGGTCTCTCGTCTTTGTGTGCTTGTAATCAAACACCATGTGACTGGGGACTACCGGTAAGCTTCATAATGAAAAATAATATGACAGGTGTAATGAACAACTCAATCTGCTTTATCTCCTAACGTATTGCACAAGTTGACTGCAGGAATTTAAAAAGTAGCAAAAAAAAAAAACTTTCAACGGTATTGAAAAAAATAATCCTGTGGCTATTTCCAAATCTCTAGGTATACGGTATATGCGTTATACCGCCCAAACCTGACACACACTCAGCCTTTTAGGGGAGGTGATTGAAGGCTAATGACGCTTGACTGGGTTACATTTCACTGTCTCGTTATGCTCTACTGTTTTGGGTGCCATTTCTGTTGCCCTGTTGTAGCCAGTAAGTTATGTATTCAACAGACCTTTTTGATGCTGGATTTCTATAGATAGTATGTGGGGGCATCTTTGTGTGTGTGTGTGTGTGTGTCTGTCTGAACCCCCTAGTGTTAAACACACCTGCAGGCCATGGTAAAAGAGTAGTTTTGTTGGCAGGGTTTTGCGTTACCACACACCCAATATCATAATCTGTATGTGGGGCACTATAGGGGGAGAGACGGACAGACACACACACATTTACATTTTACATTTAAGTCATTTAGCAGACGCTCTTATCCAGAGCGACTTACAAATTGGTGCATTCACCTTATGATATCCAGTGGAACAACCACTTTACAATAGTGCATCTAACTCTTTTAAGGGGGGGGGGGGGGGGGGGGGTTAGAAGGATTACTTTATCCTATCCTAGGTATTCCTTAAAGAGTCTGTCCACATGCAGTAATTTACTGTACTGTGATGTCAACCACAGCCCACCAACGTTTATTGAGAGGGAAGCAATTGTTTTCAGAGAATGAAGAGAGGGCGTGGATGGAGGGATGAAGAGAAAGAGAGGGGTTGACAGAACACAAGATAGATAGTCATTGATAAAGGGAGGGAATGTGTGAGAGAGAGAGAGAGAGAGACGAATAGAGGGAGAGAGAAGGAGATTGTGGTGGAGAGAGAGAGATCAGGAGAGAGAGAGAGAGTAGGAGGTGGTGGTGGGTGTACTATGTCTGGAATGTTAGCTCATGTTTGAGCTGGAACTCTAAAGGCTCTGTTTGTCCTCTCACTGTCATTAGGGCAGTTTAGGCCCCACTTGGCAAGCTGCCCAGTGTCTGTGTCTGTCAGGGTTGAGGTTCTTTCGGAATTTAATTCAATTCAAACCATACATTTGAATTGAATTGCAATTGACTATACACCCCACAGGAAGCAGAATTTGAATCGAAGTAAATAAAATTTATTAAAAGCGATCCAAATCAATTCAACTGAGACATGAAACTTTTATCAAAAAGATCCGCCACTTATTAATGAATAGAATACCCATACCATTTCAAATATTAGTTTGATTATAACTCAGATGTCAAACAGTTTTTTTTATTGTCATGAGATGTTAGATTGTTCCCTTTCATACTGTAGTGTTTGATCTAATGCATACTGGGGAGAAAGAAATCTGATATTAAAACATTAAAGGAGTAGTTCACTATTAAATAACTTGATGTTAGATGCTTCCTCGCCCTAAAAGTAGTCTATGTGTGTCACGACTTCTGCCGAAGTCGATGCCTCTCCTTGTTCGGGCGGTGCTCGGCGATCGACGTCACCGGTCTTCTAGCCATCATTGATCTATGTTTCATTTTCCATTGGTTTTGTCTGGTCTTCTTACACACCTAGTTCCAATCCCATTCATTAATTGTTGTGTATTTAACCCTTTGTTTCCCCTCATGTCCTTGTCAGAGATTGTTTATTGTTATGTTCATGTTCTATGGATTGGTGTGTGACGGGTTCTTGTACCCACATTTATTTTATTTTGGTCTTTGGTTTTGGAGTTTATGTTTTAAGTTATTAAATACTCAATTTATACCAAGTTTAATTCTCCTGCGCTTGACTTCCCTGCCATCTACATACACAACGTGACAATGTGCCGGATAAAACTGTATCCGATGGTTCAGTTTTCTTTAAACAGCCATTACAAACTCCAGCTAACTTCAACTGCCCCTAGCTAAAAATCTATTGTAGTGGGGCGTGTGAGCATGATTTTTTAAAAGTATGTCTAAATCACCAGAAATCCACTCCATTTTTGGTTTTATGTTACTTAAAGGTGATTTGGCCATTTTAAAACAAAACATGCTCACATACCCCATCAGTTCCATAGATTATTAGCTAGCGGTGACTAAAGTTAGCTGACGTTTGTAATGGCTGTTTTACAAAAATTAACCATGGATTACAGTTTCTCCTGGCCCATAGACTACTTTAAGGGTGAGCCACCATCTAACATCATTTTGCAAAATAGTGAACTATTTGTTTATGAATTATGAATTATTATACACAACCCACAACATGTTTTTAGAATATTTCCAGACCACTTTGTAATTATTTAAAATAGTTTTAGGAGAATGAGTTTTAAACCATATGCTACATGTGTACAGTGGTGGAAAAAGTACCCAATTGTCATACTTGAGTAAAAGTAAAGATACCTTAATAGAAAATGACTCAAGTGAAAGTCAGGCAGTAAATTACTACTTGAGTAAAAGTCTAAAAGTATTTGGTTTTAAATATACTTAAGTATCAAAAGTAAAATTATGAATAATTAAAAATTCCTTATTAAGTCAACCAGACTAGAGGTCGACCGATTAATCGGCATGGCCGATTAATTAGGGCCGATTTCAAGTTTTCATAACAATGGGTAATCATCATTTTTGGACGCCTATTATGGCCGATTACATTGCACTGCGCGGCAGGCTGACCACCTGTTACGCGAGTGCAGTAAGGAGCCAAGGTAAGTTGCTAGCTAGCATTAAACTTATCTTATAAAAAACAATCAATCTTCACATAATCACTAGTTAACTACACATGGCTGATGATATTACTAGGTTAACTAGCTTGTCCTGCGTTGCATATAATCAATGCGGTGCCTGTTAATTTATCATCGAATCACACCCTACTTCGCCAAACAGGGGATGATTTAACAAAAGCGCATTCGCGAAAAAAGCACAATCGTTGCACGAATGTACCTAACCATAAACATCAATGCCTTTCTTAAAATCAATACACAGAAGTATATATTTTTTAAACCTGCATATTTAGTTAAAAGAGATTTATGTTAGCAGGCAATATTAACTAGGGAAATTGTGTCACTTCTCTTGCCTTCATTGCACGCAGAGTCAGGGTATATGCAAAGGTTTGGGCCGCCTGGCTCGTTGCGAACTAATTTGCCAGAATTTTACATAATTAGGACATAACATTGAATGTTGTGCAATGTAACAGCAATATTTAGACTTAGGGTTGCCGCCCGTTCGATAAAATATGGAACGGTTCCGTATTTCACTGAAAGAATAAACGTTTTCTTTCCGTAATGATCGTTTCCGGATTTGACCATATTAATGACCAACGGCTCGTCTTTCTGTGTTTATTATATTATAATTAAGTCTATGATTTGATAGAGCAGTCTGACTGAGCGATGGTAGGCAGCAGCAGGCTCGTAAGCATTCATTCAAACAGCACTTTACTGAGTTTGCCAGCAGCTCTTAGCAATGCTTGATCACAGTGCTGTTTATGACTTCAAGCCTATCAACTCCTGAGATTAGGCTGGCAATACTAAAGTGCCTATTAGAACATCCAATAGTCAAAGGTGTATGAAGTACAAATGGTATAGAGAGAAATAGTCAACGCGGCATAATTCCTATAATAACTACAACCTAAAACTTATTAACTGGGAATATTGAAGAACTGAGAATATTGAACCACCAGCTTTCATATGTTCTCATGTTCTGAGCAAGGAATTTAAACGTTAGCTTTTTTACATGGCACATATTGTACTTTTACTTTTTCTCTAACACTGTGTTTTTGCATTATTGAAACCAAATTGAACATATTTCATTATTTATTTGAGACTAAATAGATTTTATTTATGCATTATATTAAGTTAAAATAAAAGTGTTCATTGTTCATTCAGTATTGTTGTAATTGTCATTATTACAAATATATACAGTTGAAGTCGGATGTTTACATACACTTAAGTTGGAGTCATTAAAACTCGTTTTTCAACCACTCCACAAACTTCTTGTTAACAAACTATAGTTTTGGCAAGTCGGTTAGGACATCTACTTTGTTTATGACACAAGTCATTTTTCCAACAATTGTTTACAGACATTATTTCACTTATACTTCACTGTATCACAATTCCAGTGTGTCAGAAGTTTACATACACTAAGTTGACTGTGCCTTTAAACAGCTTGGAAAATTCCAGAAAATGATGTCATGGCTTTAGAAGCTTCTGATTGGCTAATTTACATAATTTGAGTCAATTGGAGGTGTACCTGTGGATGTATTTCAAGGCCTACCTTCAAACTCAGTGCCTCTGCTTGACATCATGGGAAATCAAAAGAAATAAAAAAAGAAATAAAAGAATGTAGACCTCTGGTCTAGTTCATCCTTGGGAGCAATTTCAAAATGCCTAAAGAAACCACGTTCATCTGTACAAACAATAGTACGCAAGTATAAACACCATGGGACCACGTAGCCGTCATACCGCTCAGGAAGGAGACGCATTCTGTCTCCTAGAGATGAATGTACTTTGGTGTGAAAAGTGCAAATCAATCCCAGAACAACAGCAAAGGACCTTGTGAAGATGCTGGAGGAAACAGGTACAAAAGTATCTATATCCACAGTAAAACAAGTGCTATATCGACATTACCTGAAAGGCCACTCAGCAAGGAAGAAGCCACTGCTCCAAAACCGCCATTAAAAAAGCCAGACTACGGTATGCAACTGCACATGGGGACAAAGATCGTACTTTTTAAAAATAAAATAGAACTGTTTGGCCATAATGACCATTGTTATGTTTGGAGGAAAAAGGGGGAGGCTTGCAAGCCAAAGAACACCATCCCAACCGTGAAGCATGGGGGTGGCAGCATCATGTTGTGGGGGTGCTTTGCTGCAGGAGGGACTGGTGCACTTCACAAAATAGATGGCATCATAAGGGAGGAAAATTATGTGGATATATTGAAGCAACATCTCAAGACATCAGTCAGGAAGTTAAAGCTTGGTCGCAAATGGGTCTTCCAAATGGACAATGACTCCAAGCATACTTCCCTGACCTCAATCCTATAGAAAATTTGTGGGCAGAACTTAAAAAGCGTGTGCGAGCAAGGAGGACTACAAGCCTGACTCAGTTACACCAGCTCTGTCAGGAGGAATGGGCCAGAGTTCGGCCAACTTATTGTGGGAAGCTTGTGGAAAGCTACCCGAAACGTTTGACCCAAGTTAAACAATTTCAAGGCAATGCTACCAAATACTAATTGAGTGTATTTAAACTTCTGACCCACTGGGAATGTGAAAGAAATAAAAGCTGAAATAAGTCATTCTCTACTATTATTCTGACATTTCACATTATTAAAATAAAGTGGTGATCCTAACTGACCTAAGACAGGGAATTTTTACTTGGATTAAATGTCAGGAATTGTGAAAAAATTAGTTTAAATGTATTTGGCTAAGGTGTATGTAAACTTCAGACTTCAACTGTGTATATATATTTTTTAATATATATTTATATATATATTTATATTTTTGTAGATATATATATATATCAACGCTGATACCAGCTTTTTCTGGTCCTCCAATAATCGGTATCGGTATCGGCGTTGAAAAATCATAATTGGTCGACCTCTAAACCAATTTTCAGTTTTTTTTTCATTTACGGATAGTCAGGGACACACTCCAACAGTCAGACATCATTTACAAACGATGCATTTATGTTGAGTGAGTCAGCCAGATCAGAGGCAGTAGGGATGACTGTTGGGAGGTTCTGTTGATAAGTGTGTGAATTGGACCATTTTCTGTCCAGCTAAGCATTCAAAATGTAACAAGGACTTTTCGGTGTCAGGGAAATGTAAGGAGTAAAAAGTACATTATTTTCTTTGGGAATGTAGTGAAGTAAAAGTTGTCAAAAATATAATTAGTAAAGTACAGATACCCCCAAAAAACGACTTAAGTAAAAATACTTTAAAGTACTACTTATGTACTTTACACCACTGCATGTGTCAAATAAATTAGCCTTTTTAATTTCATTTAAATAAATTCAACATCCTTTAATTCAAATTAAATTCAAATTCTGCTTCCTGTGGGATGTGGCCAATTCAAATTAAAGTGTGTGTGTGTGTGTGTGTGTGTGTGTGTGTGTGTGTGTGTGTGTGTGTGTGTGTGTGTGTGTGTGTGTGTGTGTGTGTGTGTGTGTGCGTGTGTGCGTGTGCGTGTGCGTGTACATGCATGTGCTAACGCATTGTCTTGTCTGGCCTTTAGATTTGGTCCAGATAAAGTGTGAGTGGAACACTGCCCTACATTTGAACTATCCTGTCGCTGTAGAAGCATGAAATCATCATACATGAATGGCTGGCTTATATGACACACCTCATTCATACTGCCGTTAAGAAAATATGATAACCTTTGGTTGGGTTTAATATTATGGGTCGTCCTATAGCAGTTGGTGAGACAGTAGCCACATTGACAGAGTGAGTCATATGGAGGAGGAATTTGGTTAGTATTCAGATGGAATAGAATAGAAGTTCTCTGTTTCAATGATTGAAACCAATGCCAGCAGAGTTTTTCTGACAATCAATCTATTCTACTGTTCACTACTTCTCCCACTCTACTGGGGGACAGATTCACACTGTGATGTGTGTGTGTGCACATTCTTGTGCATGGTCCAGTGAGGGAGAGAGAGAGGCCAGTGGGCCAGGCAGAATGGTCCCTGCCGAACATAAGGCTGGGTTTGGACTCAGTGAGGCTGGAGCTGGGGTCTGAGAGCAGGGCTAGCAGAGAAGTCTATGCCCAGAGAGAGAGAGGCTTTAGACGAGGTGGGAGAGCCTGCAAACGACCCTGGAACTGGAGCTGGGGGGTAGAAAGTAGGACTGGGTGTAGGACAGTGAAGGTGGGACTGGAATGGAGGCATACGGATAACGTGACTAAAATGATTGGCTAAAGGAAGACTGAGAGGAGAAGGCATGGGGCAAGTACTGTCGTTCACCAGACACTTGCACCCAATACCTGTAGACAAGGTTATGGGGCAAGTGGCAATGTGTCTGTGGGGTAAGTCAACTATTAGGACACTCAGCCTAGTCAAAGATCTGTATGGGCTTTAGCCAATCAGTTCCTCTGACTATTCCTATGTACAGTCATATCCCAAATTATTGGCACCCTTGATGAAGATGAGGGAAAAAGACTGTATAAAATATATATACAGTGGGGAGAACAAGTATTTGATACACTGCCGATTTTGAAGGTTTTCCTACTTACAAAGCATGTAGAGGTCTGTAATTTTTATCATAGGTACACTTCAACTCTGAGAGACGGAATCTAAAACAAAAATCCAGAAAATCACATTGTATGATTTTTAAGTAATTAATTTGCATTTTATTGCATGACATAAGTATTTGATACATCAGAAAAGCAGAACTTAATATTTGGTACAGAAACCTTTGTTTGCAATTACAAAGATCATACGTTTCCTGTAGTTATTGACCAGGTTTGCACACACTGCAGCAGGGATTTTGGCCCACTCCTCCATACATACCTTCTCCAGATCCTTCAGGTTTCAGGGCTGTCGGTGGGCAATACGGACGTTCAGCTCCCTCCAAAGATTTTCTATTGGGTTCAGGTCTGGAGACTGGCTAGGCCACTCCAGGACCTTGAGATGCTTCTTACGGAGCCACTCCTTAGTTGCCCTGGCTGTGTGTTTCGGGTCGTTGTCATGCTGGAAGATCCAGCCACGACCCATCTTCAATGCTCTTACTGAGGGAAGGAGGTTTTTGGCCAAGATCTCGCGATACATGGCCCCATCCATCCTCCCCTCAATACGGTGCAGTCGTCCTGTCCCCTTTGCAGAAAAGCATCCCCAAAGAATTATGTTTCCACCTCCATGCTTCACGGTTGGGAGGGTGTTCTTGGGGTTGTACTCAACCTTCTTCTTCCTCCAAACACGGCGAGTGGAGTTTAGACCAAAAAGCTCTATTTTTGTCTCATCAGACCACATGACCTTCTCCCATTCCTCCTCTGGATCATCCAGATGGTCATTGGCAAACTTCAGACGGGCCTGGACATGCGCTGGCTTGAGCAGGGGGACCTTGCGTGCGCTGCAGGATTTCAATCCATGACAGCGTAGTGTGTTACTAATGGTTTTCTTTGAGACTGTGGTCCCAGCTCTCTTCAGGTCATTGACCAGGTCCTGCCGTGTAGTTCTGGGCTGATCCCTCACCTTCCTTATGATCATTGATGCCCCACGAGGTGAGATCTTGCATGGAGCCCCAGACCGAGGGTGATTGACCGTCATCTTGAACATCTTCCATTTTCTAATAATTGCGCCAACAGTTGTTGCCTTCTCACCAAGCTGCTTGCCTATTGTCCTGTAGCCCATCCCAGCCTTGTGCAGGTCTACAATTTTATCCCTGATGTCCTTACACAGCTCTCTGGTCTTGGCCATTGTGGAGAGATTGGAGTCTGTTTGATTGAGTGTGTGTACAGGTGTCTTTTATACAAGTAACAAGTTCAAACAGGTGCAGTTAATACAGGTAATGAGTGGAGAACAGGAGGGCTTCTAAAAGAAAAACTAACAGGTCTGTGAGAGCCGGAATTCTTACTGGTTGGTAGGTGATCAAATACTTATGTCACGCAATAAAATGCAATTTAATTACTTAAAAATCATACAATGTGATTTTCTGGATTTTTGTTTTAGATTCCGTCTCTCACAGTTGAAGTGTACCTATGATAAAAATTACAGACCTCTACATGCTTTGTAAGTAGGAAAACCTGCAAAATCGGCAGTGTATCAAATACTTGTTCTCCCCACTGTATATATTGTATGCTCCAATTTTTTTTTTTACATTATATTATTTTATACTAATACAATTGCTCAGCTAAAGAGATTTTGTTTAACAAGTAATAACAAAACTTCTCAACAAGATAGGTGTCAAAATGATTGGAAACCCTGTTTTCAATACTAGGGCACTCTCCTCCTGCACTGAGCCTTTTTCTAAAATGTTTTATGAGATTAGAGAACACATTGGGAGGGATATTAAACCATTCCTCCAAACAGAATCTTTCCAGAAAAAAACAGCCCCATAACGTCAAAGACCACTAGGCTATACACCAATGGTCACCAACCGGTCAATCTCGATTTCTAGTCGATCACCAAACATTTTTGTAAAAAAAACAGCGGTAAAGCCTCGCTTTCCTATTTTATTCGCTTCGTGCTGTTGGTGGTAAATGCACTTGATTCAGCAGCCGTAGCACCTATAGGCCTAACGCTGGCCAATCAGGTAGCTCAGATCACCCTGTTTGCACAGTTTCCTCGAGCCATAGACTGTAAAAAGAAGCCTCGAACGCACAGCAAAGGTGATACTGTGAGATTTCAAGACATTTAAAGCCATGACTAGAGAGACTCAATGAATACAGCAAAGAGCTGCTGTTTTTATGGGTAAGTTCATGTTTAATTTGTTATTCAACACTGTCAACACTTCAACACTTTTATAAGCCATATAATGCACTTTCTTCCTACTTCCACTCATGCTACAACCAGCACTGCAGCTGCAATGAATGAGTACAGTGTTCCGATAAGCTAGCGTTGTTATTAGTAGCAGCTGTATTGTTTTATATCGAGAAATATTTCACTTTCTCTGGTCATAGAAGTAACACCTTGAATTGGTGCATGAGGCAGAAATAATGCTGTGCGACATTGGAGTTCGCTATCAGCTGAAAGACTGTGTCCCCTTTTCTCAGCGGAGGGAGGGAGAGAGGAGGGACGGTGAGTCTGGTGAGAGGCAGCCTCACAACTGCTCCCTCCCTGCCCTCAGACTGACCATCAGTTGCAGGCCATTAGTCCAGGAAAAATGTAATAAAAAAATATTATGCTCACTCAGCTGTGCCTCACAAGTAATAAACTCAGCAAAAAAAGAAACAGCCCTTTTTCAGGACCCTGTCTTTCAAAGATAATTCGTACAAATTCAAAGATCTTCATTGTATAGGGTTTATACACTGTTTCCCATGCTTGTTCAATGAACTGTAAACAATTAATGAACATGTATATAATATAATTTCTAAATGGTCTGAGAATAACAACATTGGCAGTGCAATTCATGCATAGCCAAGTTACAATGTCTTGGGCCCATAGCCTACTGCACAAACCTCATTGATACAGAACTGTTTTTAATCGGTTAATGTTGCACATGCTTACTTTTTTAAAGTCATGTTTAAAAAAAATCTGAGCTGTAGATCTCAGCTTGCATTTCGACTCAGAAAGTGATCTTGACTCAGAAAAGGTTGGTGACCACTGCTATACACTGAGTGTACAAAATATTAAAAACACCTGCACTTTCCATGACATAGACTCACCAGTTGAAAGCTATGATCCCTTATTGATGTTACTTGTAAAATCCACTTTAATCAATGTAGATGAAGGGGAGGAGACAGGTTAATCCTTAAGAGTCTATTGACGCACCCGTGAGTCAATCTAAGTAACATAATAAAAATATCTCCATATAAATCCTTCAGTTTAAGCTAGAGAAATCATTTTTTTTGCATGGGCTCAATCCACATCTGCCTATGTGGAGCTACAGCGGTGTTTGTCAGATCATCCCGAAAATCGGTCATCTCACAAAACGTCTGTAGTGTCTGAACGGTTTGGCCTACAAACTATTATGAAGGGGAGACACGTTGTTCTCTGTTATGCTCTACGACCCCCCACAAGTGTCACAGAACTCGTCTGAAAAAATATATTATTTTATCTCCTAAATATAGGACAGACACTTCAAAACCTTATTCCTTATGATAAAATGTTTTACTGTATTTTTTGCCATTTATGAATGTGTTATTCAATACATTTCTATGGCCTATAGTAGTAAATATATTTTTTGATACCTAAAGGGGTCGTACAATTCAAAATCAAATAGCTAAATGTTCCATGGTCTGACCATCTTAAAACAATTCGATATGTTAGCTTCGTAGCCGCCCCACCCCCACGCTCAACAGTTTCCCATGTGTATCAAGAATGGTCCACCACCCAAATGACATCCAGCCAATTGGACACAACTGTGGGAAGCATTGGAGTCAACATGGGCCAACATCCCTGTGGAACGTTTTCAACACCTTGTCGAGTCCATGCCACAACGAATTGAGGCTGTTCAGAGTGCAAAAGGGGGGTGTGATTCAATATTAGGAAGGTGTTCTTAATGTTTTGTACACTCAGCATATGCATCCTTCTTGAATGAGAAAGTTACAGACGCACAAATAGTATACCCCCAAGACATGCTAACCTCTCACCATTACATTAAAATGGCATCTTTAACTTTCTCTTATTTCCGAGTCATTCAGGACTATCCGTAATCATGGTAGCGTCCACATTAATGTAGGAGTGTTTAGAAACATGCTCTATTCTTATTTACAATAAAAGTGACTCCAAAATGACACTACATGATTTACCATTCATTTCTATTGGGCACAAAATAATCTGAAACAAAACCAAAACAAACAGCAAATGCATCCATTTGCAAATGCATCCAAATGCATTCAAGCTTGCGTGCTAGGAATATGGGACCAAATACTCAACTTTGACTACTTTAATACACATACTGTATGTAAATTTGTCCCAATAATTCTGGTACCCTAAAATGGGGGGACTATGTACAAAAAGTGCTGTAATTCCTAAACAGTTCATGGATGAAAATAGCCTCAGATTAAAGCTGACAGTCTGCACTTTAACCTCATAGTCATTGTATAATTTCAAATACAAATGTGTCACTGTCCCTCTACTTTTGGAGGTCACTGTATAATCCACATTTTATGTGCATACAATATAGCTCAGTATTTGTATTATTTATTTCATACAGTCTTTTTTGCTCATCTTTATCAAGGGCACCAATAATTTTGGATTTTACTTTATATTTGTTTGCAATTGTAGCGGATAAAAACACCAGAGAGGAGTTTGCTTCAGCAACAGACCTGGAGCCAGACTAAAAGCCAAGTAAGAAGGTTGAATTGGTGTGTTTCATTTTCATAGGGAATTACTGAGATTTCATTTGTCAGCTGGCAATTTTTTGTCATAATACCATACGAAATCGAAGAGAGAGAGAGAGAATGAGTTTGAGGAGCATCCTCCAATGATTCTGACTTGTTATTTCAGGAACGAGTGATGAAGAAAAAGAGAAAAAAGAGAAACGTGAGCAGAGACCTTTCCATGATGGAAGCTCACTAAGGCATTCTGTTGAAAAGACAAATATGTCCTTATGTTGTTTTTCCCTCCCTCCCTCCTTCCTTCCTTCCCTCCCTCCATCCTTTTGTTTTTCAGAGTTGCTGAGTTCCACAAAGAGGCTGAACATCAACTATCAGGACTCAGATGGGTAAGACATCCGTGTGTGCATGCGTTAGGGTTGGGTGGTATCCAGATTTTCATAACTTTATACCGTTCCTGTACCATACCAGGGTATTCAGTATTACCGACAGTGCACACAGGGCGCTATTTTCTCTTTTTTTTAGCCACTTGATTTTTTTTTTGTTAGCCACTTAGCTAGCAAGTTAACAAACCAAATGTATAGCTGGAACCCTGAGCTGGGGATAAAATGACCTGGCGTATATTTCAAAATAACACAGTATACGTTATACCACCCAAGCCTAGCAAGCATTAGTCTTTGTTTACTGAGGTGCGTGAGTCAGTTAGATGGACTTGTGGTTTTTCCTCTGTGAACACTTTGTTTGCTCAGAGGAATGCAATCAATGTTTGTAGAGCAAGACTCACTCAATAACATTTCGTTTGATTGACATGGTCATTATCGCTAATGTGACTATTGAAAGTACATACCTGATGTGGTCTGTGGTCAGTTATTTAATCTGTATCTTGTGTCAATGTAGATTTACTCACCACCCAGTCACACCTGTACACAGACAGACCAGACTGTGTGTGGGTGTGTATTTGTTTAAGAGAGAGGGGGATGTGATATATGATAGTGGTGCTGAGGGACTGAAAGGAAGAAATGAGAGGTGAGCTAACAGTGACCAGTCACCATGAGTCAACACTCAGTCAGCAGAGGGGGAGAGAGAGGGAGGTAGAGAGAGGGAGAGAGAGAGAGAAGTGTAAAGGAGGCAAAGAGAGAGATGGAAGGATGGAGAAAGAGAGACATAAAACAGAGACAGAGATAAGCTTAGTATCAGTGAAAGTCAAAATGGATACATTTAATTTGTGTATTCCAGTGGTGGAAAAGTACCCAATTGTCATACTTGAGTTAAAGTAAAGATACCTTAATAGAAAAGGACTCAAGTAAAAGTGAAAGTTGGAGTGAGAGATACACAGGTTGTAAAGAAAGAAATAAAGGAGTGAAAACAGACAGATGAGACATAGTTGGATAGATGGATGGATGTGTATCTGACTAAGTACCAGGCAGGTCAAAACATTGAGCCTTCAAGTCTGGAAATCAGCAGTCAGATACTGATACACACACTCAGGCTTCATCCTAAATGGTACCCTATTCCCTATGTAGGGTCCTATTTTTCACCATGCAGCCTTACACACTCAGACCTTGCATGACTGGATCCCATTCCCAACCATCGTCACAGTCTCACAGAATATAGTTTTTTAAGTGGATATGAAATAATCAAAGCTTCTGTGCGTGGTCTTCTGTAGCTCAGTTGGCAGAGCATGGCGCTTGCAATGCCAGGATAGTGGGTTCGATTCCCAGGACCACCTGTACGTAAAATGTATGACTGTAAATCGCTTTGCATAAAAGCGTCTTCTAATGGCTTGTATTTTAGAAGGACAGCTCTGAGTGAGTGCTGTATTACTGTCCTTCATACTCCAGGTATTCAGTGAACCAGCACTGAACCCAGTCCCCTGACACACACACACACACATACCTATGCACAAGCACATTTCATAGTACTCTCCCATACTTGAGTTGAAATACTATTATCCCAAATACATTTCCCCCCCAGCTTATTGATACTAAATTGATAGGGATGTTGTGGTTCTTGGGTTGCATCTTAAATGGCACCCTATTACCTGAATAGAGCACTACTTTTGACCAGGGCCCACATAGGGAATAGGTTGCCATTTGGGACGCAACTTGGTCAGAGTTTGTACCCTGTATAGATGGCTATGTTTGGACCTAGGTCCTTGGTTTAAGGTTGGAGCTGGAACAGTGGAGGTGTCTGTGTTCCATGGCTGGCAGTAATTCAACAGTCGACTGTTGTCTTGAACACCCTGCTCTCCAGGAATGAAGGGCCCAAATTTATGCATTTAATTTGTCCCTCGTGGGATATACTGCCCCCTGACACACACACACAAACAAACACACACGCACACACACCGTCCTGCCATCGTCTGCTAGTGTGTTCTGATGAAGGCTCACCTCCTGTAAAGTCATCAGGTAGATTTATAGCCTCTCTGTCCAGACTATGGCAGACTCATTTCACCCTGGAAAACCTCCACAACTACCTAAGAGGGGAAGGACTCCTTACACCAGGCACTGTTGGACAGTACTGGAAATATAGAGTCTGTATGGAGTATGGAGGCTGCACACGCTTCCAGAATATTCCTAGACAATTACTGTAGTAGTAACAACAGAGTGGATGAATAATATTAATGCTCCATCTCTCTCTCTCTCTCTCTCTATCTGTGTCCCTCTCCCCGTCTCTCTCTCTCTACCCCCCACCTCTCTTCCCTCTCTCTTCCCCAGGTTTTCAGCGTTACACCATGCAGCTCTAACGGGCACCACTGAACTGCTGTCTCTACTACTGGAGGCTCACGCCACTGTGGACATCAAAGACACCAATGGTGAGAAGTTATAAGCTCTTATAAGTGGGTATAAACACTTATGAACAGTTATAAACAGGTAATACAACAGCACAAGTCATTAAAGGGGCAATCTGGGATTCGAAAAAACTCTAAAGTGGTCACTCTGCCACTTGTTTTGGCAAACAGAACAAAAGCCAGTCCTGGATTACACCTTACATTGTTTGGCTCCTTCATGAGCTTTCATGGGATTCTTGTTGGACTCCCCTCTGTCTATCTCTTTTCAACTCTATCTTTTCCTAACTAACCTTCTCTTGTACTATTTTTACTCTTTTTATCTCTCTCTCTTCTTCCATCTCCTCTCTCCCTCCCTCCCTACTTCTCTCCCTCCCTCCCTACTTCTCTCTCTGTCTCTCTGTCTCTCTCTCTCTCTCTCTCTCTAGGTATGCGTCCGCTCCACTATGCAGCGTGGCAGGGTAAAGCTGACTCTGTGTTGCTGCTACTAAGAGCTGGAGCATCAGTTAACACACCGTCACAGGACGGACAGATACCTCTACACCTGTCTGCACAGTATGGACACTATCAGGTGGTGAGTACACACACATGAACACACAAACGCAGACAGACACATGCACGCACACACACACACACACAATTGACCCTTATCAACTCAGAGACATGGTTCGATATTTGGAAGGATTACACACTGGTAAGAGGCCTCACCACACACACCTTCACTCAGTATCAGTGTGTATATAGTGTTTCCAGGTGTGACAGCGTGACACAGATTGTGTACGTTAGGTGTCAGGGTGAGTGAAAGGAGAGGGCTCTATAGTAACTACATGACATGATCAGGTCAGCAGTGGGTTCCCTGGGTGACATATTGAGACTAATGGGAGGAAGGAGGAATATGTGTATTGGGTGTCTTTAATACACAATTAGGGAGTCTACCTGAGAGGTGTGTTCACACACACACCAACACGCACCCACACACACACACGAAACGCACAACATACACGCAGCAGCATAACTGGTCATGGAGACTACTGAGGTATTGTATTGTATTGTGTGTGGACAAAGCAGGAACATTAACAAAGCCAGAGGTATTTCTCTGTAATGGATAGGGTCGCAAAATTACAGGAATTTTCTATAATAGTCCTGGTTGGAGGAATCTGGATTTCCTGCTTATTCCCTCCTGATTCCGGGAATCATCCAACCGGGATTTCGTGAAAACCAGGGAATTTACTGACCCTAGTAATGGAAGCCCTGTTAGGACTACTGCTTTAGCCCTGAGCTAAGATCCTGATGCCTCTCTCTGCTTGCTGTGGTGATGAAATGTCAGAATGTTATGTTTATTGCGCTCTCTCTCTCTCTCTCTCGCTCTCGCTCTCGCTCTCGCTCTCGCTCTCTCTCTCTCGCTCTCCTCCCCACTCTCTCGCTCTCCTCCCCACTCTCTCTCTCTCCTCCCCACTCTCTCTCTCTCCTCCCCACTCTCTCTCTCCTCCTCTTTCTTCCTCCCCCTCTCCTCCCCACTCTCTCTCTCCTCCCCACTCTCTCTCTCCTCCTCTTTCTTCCTCCCCCTCTCCTCCCCACTCTCTCTCTCCTCCCCACTCTCTCTCTCCTCCTCTTTCTTCCTCCCCCTCTCCTCCCCACTCTCTCTCTCCTCCCCACTCTCTCTCTCCTCCTCTTTCTTCCTCCCCCTCTCCTCCCCACTCTCTCTCTCCTCCCCACTCTCTCTCTCCTCCTCTTTCTTCCTCCCCCTCTCCTCCCACTCTCTCTCTCCTCCCCACTCTCTCTCTCCTCCTCTTTCTTCCTCCCCCTCTCCTCCCCACTCTCTCTCTCCTCCCCACTCTCTCTCTCCTCCTCTTTCTTCCTCCCCCTCTCCTCCCCACTCTCTCTCTCCTCCCCACTCTCTCTCTCCTCCTCTTTCTTCCTCCCCCTCTCCTCCCCACTCTCTCTCTCCTCCCCACTCTCTCTCTCCTCCTCTTTCTTCCTCCCCCTCTCCTCCCCACTCTCTCTCTCCTCCCCACTCTCTCTCTCCTCCTCTTTCTTCCTCCCCCTCTCCTCCCCACTCTCTCTCTCCTCCCCACTCTCTCTCTCCTCCTCTTTCTTCCTCCCCCTCTCCTCCCCACTCTCTCTCTCCTCCCCACTCTCTCTCTCCTCCTCTTTCTTCCTCCCCCTCTCCTCCCCACTCTCTCTCTCCTCCCCACTCTCTCTCTCCTCCTCTTTCTTCCTCCCCCTCTCCTCCCCTCTCTCTCTCCTCCCCACTCTCTCTCTCCTCCTCTTTCTTCCTCCCCCTCTCCTCCCCACTCTCTCTCTCCTCCCCACTCTCTCTCTCCTCCTCCTTCTTCCTCCCCCTCTCCTCCCCACTCTCTCTCTCCTCCCCACTCTCTCTCTCCTCCTCTTTCTTCCTCCCCCTCTCCTCCCCACTCTCTCTCTCCTCCCCACTCTCTCTCTCCTCCTCTTTCTTCCTCCCCCTCTCCTCCCCACTCTCTCTCTCATCCCCACTCTCTCTCTCCTCCTCTTTCTTCCTCCCCCTCTCCTCCCCACTCTCTCTCTCCTCCCCACTCTCTCTCTCCTCCTCTTTCTTCCTCCCCCTCTCCTCCCCACTCTCTCTCTCCTCCCCACTCTCTCTCTCCTCCTCTTTCTTCCTCCCCCTCTCCTCCCCACTCTCTCTCTCCTCCCCACTCTCTCTCTCCTCCTCTTTCTTCCTCCCCCTCTCTCTCCCCACTCTCTCTCTCCTCCCCACTCTCTCTCTCCTCCCCACTCTCTCTCTCTCTCTCTCTCTCTCTCTCTCTCTCTCTCTCTCTCTCTCTCTCTCTCTCTCTCTCTCTCTCTCTCTCTCTCCATCAGTCTGAGATGTTACTCCAGCACCAGTCTAATCCATGTCTGTTGAACAAAGCCAACAAGACCCCTCTGGACCTGGCTTGCGAGTTTGGCAGACTCAAGGTGAGTCAGTGAGTGTGTTTGTGTATTTTATGGTAAGCATATGTGTGTGTGGCAGAGGAGGCTGGTGGGTAGAGATGTAGGAGGACGGGCTCATTGCAATGGATGGAATGGATAGTATGAAAAGGTTACAAACACATCTAACTCATGGTTTCCATGTGTTTGATACCGGTCAATTCATTTCATTCCAGCTATTACATCTCCACCCATCTATCTCCACCCACCAGCCTCCTCTAAAGGGCATATTTTCATATATGCTAGTTTCAGTTTTTCTCAATCGCGTACAAGCACTTTTTGGATCTGTTGAAACGTATCTATAGCAGAACAGCAATGATCAAATGTTCAAATACATTTACAGAACTTCAGATCCTTTTCTTGCCCTTGTATCTGACTTGCATATCCACATTTTGCAAAACATTAAATTTGGCAACGAAAATGAAGTGAGGACCAGCCAACGAGAGCGTACAGGTCACGGTGGTAGGTAGTGCATGGGGCTTTGGGGACAAAACGGATGGCATTGTGATAGACTGCATCCAATTTGCTGAGTAGAGTGTTGGAGGCTATTTTGTAGATGACATCGCCGAAGTCAAGGATCGGTAGGATAGTCAGTTTTACGAGGGTATGTTTGGCAGCATGAGTGAAGGATGTTTTGTTGCGAAATAGGAAGCCGATTATAGATTTAATTTTGGATTGGAGATGCTTAATGTGAGTCTGGAAGGAGAGTTTACAGTCTAACCAGACATCTAGGTATTTGTAGTTGTCCACATATTCTATGTCAATACCGTCCAGAGTAGTGATGCTAGACGGGCGGGCGGGTGCGGGCAGTGATCAGTTGAAGAGCATGTATTTAGTTTTGCTTGCATTTAAGAGCAGTTGGAGGCCACGGAAGGAGTGTTGTATGGCGTTGAAGCTCGTCTGGAGGTTTGTTAACACAGTGTCCAAAGAAGGGCCAGATGTATACAGAATGGTGTCGTTTGCGTAGAGGTGGAGCAGAGAATCACCAACATCATTGATGTATACAGAGAAGAGAGTCGGCCCGAGAATTGAACCCTGTGGCACCCCCATAGAGACTGCCAGAGGTCCGGACAACAGGCCCTCCAATTTGACACACTGAACTCTATCTGAGAAGTAGTTGGGGAACCAGGCAAGGCAGTCATTTGAGGAACCAAGGCTGTTGAGTCTGCCGATAAGAATGCGGTGATTGACAGAGTCGAAGGCCTTGGCCAGGTCGATGCACAGTATTGTCTTTTATCGATGGCGGTTATGAAATCATTTAGGACCTTGAGCGTGGCTGAGGTGCACCCATGACCAGCTCGGAAACCAGATTGCATAGCGGAGAAGGTACGGTCTGATTCGAAATGGTCGGTGATCTGTTTGTTAACTTGGCTTTTGAAGACTTTAGAAAGGCAGGGTAGGATAGATATAGGTCTGTAACAGTTTGGGTCTAGAGTGTCTCCCCCTTTAAAGAGGGGGATGACCGCGGCAGCTTTCCAATCTTTGGGGATCTCAGACGATACGGAAGAGAGGTTGAACAGGCTAGTAATAGGGGTTGCAACAATTGCGTTGGATAATTTTAGAAAGAGAAGGTCCAGATTGTCTAGCCCAGCTGATTTGTAGGGGTCCAGATATTGCAGCTCTTTCAGAACATCAGCTGTCTGGATTTGGGTGAAGGAGAAATGGGGGAGGCTTTGGCAAGTTGATTTGGGGGTGCTGAGCTGTTGACCCGGGGTAGGGGTAGCCAGGAAAGATCTCTAGGCAATGGGGACCGTCTATTTGATCAGATTTTTTTACAATAGTCCGGACATGGAGAGATGCAGAGAATAAAATTGGTTTCTTCTATGTACCTTTGGTTTACTCCTAAATCATCTTCAACATTCCATTACAGAGCTTTGCTTTGGTGTGGATTGAGGCCTATACATTCATGTCAGTTGTGTTCCTCCATTGTATTCACCTTTCCTTATTTCTATTGTAGATAGTGTTTCCTTGTGCCAATGGAATGTCTACAAAACGATGAGCAAACCAGCCTTTGTATTGAATACATGGAATTGGATTGTGATTAATGAATCCTAAATGAACCCCTCACACAATGTGCTTATTTTTTTATTGGAATAATATTTGATTGGATGTGTATGAAATTTGTTTAGTGAGATATGCAAAAAAGGAGAGTAATTTCCCATAGTTCTGCAGCTTTGGAAAGATGTACTTCCAACTTTGATCATCATGATTTGGTGACCGCTAAGAAAATGTATTGATCTACTGGGTAAAAGTAGATAAAAATAAAAAAAAGTTGCGTTAATCTTTTGGCAGGCAGTTGTATTCTTTTGATGAATCTATTATGACGGTATAATATAGTTTTGATGAATCTATTATGACGGTATCGTATAGTTTTGATGAATGTATTATGACAGTATAATATAGTTTTGATGAATGTATTATGACAGTATAATATAGTTTTGATGAATGTATTATGACAGTATAATATAGTTTTGATGAATGTATTATGACAGTATAATATAGTTTTGATGAATGTATTATGACAGTATAATATAGTTTTGATGAATGTATTATGACAGTATAATATAGTTTTGATGAATGTATTATGACAGTATAATATAGTTTTGATGAATGTATTATGACAGTATAATATAGTTTTGATGAATGTATTATGACAGTATAATATAGTTTTGATGAATGTATTATGACGGTATAATATAGTTTTGATGAATGTATTATGACGATATAATATAGTTTTGATCAATGTATTATGACAGTATAATATAGTTTTGATGAATGTATTATGACAGTATAATATAGTTTTGATGAATGTATTATGACGATATAATATAGTTTTGATGAATGTATTATGACAGTATAATATAGTTTTGATGAATGTATTGTGATGGTATAATATAGTTTTGATGAATGTATTTATTTGAGAAGGCAACTACATTTTGAAAATGCATTTTGTTTTGCAAAAAGCCACAGTCTTGTGAACTCAGTTTTGAAAATTGAAAATATTGTTCCAAAAAATGTGTGTACGCGATTGAGAAAAACTGTAATAAACTGTAGATATACATGCCACAATACCTCCCTGTTTAACCCACACTTAACACGCACATCCCATAGACATTGCAATGATCAAAGGCCAGTGTAAGTGGTGATAGTGTGTGTGTATATCTGTCCATGTCTCACAGAGGGTGTGTGATGTATAGAGGGGGTAGGCCTATGTCAAACATCTCACAAAATGAAATGAACTAGCAGCTAAAATGAACTAGCAGCTAAAATAAGCCTGTTTCAGCTAAAGGGAAATGGGTTTCAGTTCTGCTCCCCGGACAGGCACACACAAACGCGCATACAGGCACGCACGCACATACACACTCTCTCGCATAAACACACACACACCGATGCATGCACACAGGCATACACACACACACACAAGTGAGAGAGATTTTGCAGTGCAGTATGTTTCTCTGTCACAGTTGTCATGAAATGTATAGCTGTCCCTGTTTTGTAGATTTAGCCAAAGTTGAATTCACACACACAGGCACGCACGCAAGACAGACAGACACGTCAGTAATCTTCTGGCCCTGTGAATAGCATAACAACAGGCTTTAGGCTGTAACGCTGAGTCAGTTAAGGTCTTTATTACTGTAGTCTCTATCTCCCCTTTCCCTCTCCTTCTCCCCCCCAGTAAGCGTCTTTGTTACGGTACTAGGGGTATCTTTAGACACCCAGTGCATGGACAGTTGCTAGGCAGGTTTTATGTGCACTTAGGTGGCCCCATAAAATGTACATGTATGGAATACACAAGTGGTGTAAAGTATTTAAGTAAAAATACTTTAAAGTACTACTTAAGTAGTTTTTTGGGGGTATCTGTACTTTACTTTACTAATTATATTTTTGACAACTTTTACTTCACAACATTCCTTAAGAAAACAATGTACTTTTTACTCCATACATTTTCCCTGACACCCAAAAGTACTCGTTACATTTCGAATGCTTAGCAGGACAGGAAAATGGTCCAATTCACACACTTATCAAGAGAACATCCCTGGTCATCCCTACTGCCTCTGATATGTTGGAATGTGCCCCTCGCTATCCGTAAATTTAAATAACAAGGAATTTGTGCAGTTTGGTTTTCTTAATATAAAGAATGAGAAATGATTTATACTTTTACTTTTGATACTTAAGTATATAAACTCAGCAAAAAAAGGAACGTCCTCTCACTGTCAACTGTGTTTCTTTTTAGCAAACTGAACATGTGTAAATATTTGTATGAACATAACAAGATTCAACAACTGAGACATAAACTGAACAAGTTCCACAGACATGTGACTAACAGAAATTGAATAATTTGTCCCTGATCAAAGGGGGGGTCAAAATCAAAAGTAACAGTCAGTATCTGGTGTGGCCACCAGCTGTACTGCAGTGCATCTCCTCCTCATGGACTGCAACAGATTTGCCAGTTCTTGCTGTGAGATGTTACCCCACTCTTCCACCAAGGCACCTGCAAGTTCCCAGACATTTATGGGGGGAATGGCCCTAGCCCTCACCCTCAGATCCAACAGGTCCCGAGACGTGCTCAATGGGATTGAGATCCGGGCTCTGCATTGTCATGCTGGAGGGTCATGTCAGGATGAGCCTGCGGGAAGGGTACCACATGAGGGAAGAGGATGTCTTCCTTGTAACGCACAGCGTTGAGATTGCCTGCAATGACAACAAGCTCAGTCCGATGATGCTGTGACACACCGCCCCAGACCATGACGGACCCTCCACCTCCAAATCGATCCCTTCTCCAGAGTACAGGCCTCGGTGTAACGCTCATTCCATCGACGATAAACACAAATCTGACCATCACCCCTGGTGAGACAAACCCGCGACTCGTCAGTGAAGAGCACTTTTTGCCAGTCCTGTCTGGTCCAGCGACGGTGGGTTTGTGCCCATAGGCAACGCTGTTGCCGGTGATGTCTGGTGAGGACCTGCCTTACAACAGGCCTACAAGCCCTCAGTCCAGCCTCTCTCAGCCTATTGCGGACAGTCTGAGCACTGATGGAGGAATTGTGCGTTCCTGGTGTAACTCGGGCAGTTGTTGTTGCCATCCTGTACCTGTCCCGCAGGTGTGATGTTCAGATGTAGTGCTGTCTTAGGTGTCTCACGGCACGGACATTGCAATTTATTGCCCTGACCACATCTGCAGTCTTCATGCCTCCTTGCAGCATGCCTAAGGCACGTTCACGCCGATGAGCAGGGACCCTGGGCATCTTTCTTTTGGTGTTTTTCAGAGTCAGTAGAAAGGCATGGGAAATGGTTTATGGTTCATTATAAAAGCATGGGAAACAGTGTTTAAACCCTTTACAATGAAGATCTGTGAAGTTATTTGGATTTTTACGAATTATCTTTGAAAGACAGGGTCTTGAAAAAGGGACATTTCTTTTTTTTGCTGAGTTTATTAGCAGTTATATGTACTCTTATATTACTGGGTGACTTTCACTTTTACTTGAGTTATTGTATGGCAATTGGGTACTTTTTCCACCACTGGAATACACAAATGAAAGGTATCCATTTTGACTTTCACTGATACTAAGCTTATCTCTCTCTCTTTCTCCATCCTTCCATCTCTCTCTTTGGCTCCTTTACGCTTCACCTCTTCTATATCTCTACACCCTTCTCTCTCTCCCTTTCTCTCTCTCTGTGTCTTTCTGTCTTGCTCTGTCTGTCTTTGTCTCACTGTCTGTCTCTCTCTCTCCCTCTCTTTGTCTCACTGTCTGTCTGTCTGTCTCATTCTCTCTCTCTCTCAGGTGGCTCAGTTGTTATTGAGCAGTAACATGGTGGTAGCTCTGTTGGAGGGGGAGGAGCTAGACGGTCTAGACTCTGCCTCCTCCAACACACCCCTTCACCTGGCCGCTCGCAATGGACACAAAGACATCATCAGGTGAGAGGAGTAGCTGTCCTTGACCGTGTGCGTGTGTGTGTTGACATTGCGTAAGTGGGATCTCCACCCTCAAACCCCATAACCTCCAGGGTCTCTTACATGCTGTTAATGATTCCCTTCCTACTTAAATCACCACATTCCCAGGAGGTTATGGGGTTCCCTCCATCCGTGTTACACATTCTGCTGCTGTGGAATTTTACGAGAGAGAGAGAGAGAGAGAGAGAGAGAGAGAGAGCGAGAGAGCGAGAGAGCGAGAGAGAGCGAGAGAGAGCGAGAGAGAGAGAGAGAGAGAGAGAGAGAGAGAGAGAGAGAGAGAGAGAGAGAGAGAGAGAGAGAGAGAGAGAGAGAGAGAGAGAGAGAGAGAGAGAGAGAGAGAGAGACTTTCTTTATTGAAACATTCTCATTTCATTTAACACTCACCCCCCCTAAAAATAAAAAAAATAAAATATATCCTGTACTGCATACATGTACCATACTCACCTTTCCATCTACCACATGATACAAACCAACATCACCATACACAAAAACAATACCCTCTCCTACAACCGTATATCCAAAACATCTTCCCCAGCAATACAGACAGCCCCCCCAACACACCATATCTCCTCAAACATCTCCACACATTTGATCAGTTTATAGAACTCAAACTCAACCCTAAGGCGCGCAGAGACCATCCCATTAAACAATAGTAAAGGGTCTGTTATCCCCCCACCTTTGACCCTGTTTCTCCTTGTTAGCCAAATAGCTAATTTTGCCTGAGCAAACAGAAAATTCAACAAAACACATTTTTCTTTCTCCTTACTCGAATACCTGTATCCCATTATAAACATCCCAACAGCAAAAACCACCCCCAACCTCTCACACAGACATTCCAACAGAGACATTAATGGCATTAACCTGGTGCACACAGAAAACACATGAATCACAGTTTCATTCATTTGACAGAAAGGACACCCCTGCCCAATTCCCGGATCAACACGTGCCAACCAGCTGTTAGTGGCCAGGGCTCCATGAAGAACCCTCCACTGGAGGTCCCCTGACCTCTTTGGTACTGGGGGTTTGTAGAGCGCCCTCCATCTAAAACCCACCATACTCTCCGCCCCACATACCCCCTGCCACTGATGTGCCTTCACTCCTGTTAGACTTCTAATGTTCCTAACCTTAACGCAGAGGTTGTAGAGAGCTTTACCTCCCACCCCCTCAAATTCCCCCAGGCTCGGAGTGTTAAAATCTAACAAGTCCTCCAGACCCCCTTGCCAGTCTCCAGTCTCTGCCGTCACCTGCAGTGGCGGAAACATTGGTGGCTCCTCTCCCTTTGGCCTCTCAAACACCCCCCTTACCTGCTCAGACAGTGCCTCCTGGACCTCCTCCAGGAATCTCTCCAACAGTCTAAGAGACGTTATTCCTGTTTGTTGCGCCAAGACCTCCGGGGTTTTCCACCCCTCCTCTCCCAGCAGTCTCAGGTCACCTAGCCTTCGTAAACCCCCTGCCATCAGTTGCCTCTGCAGGGTGGCAGACTGAACCGATCTCAAAGGGATGGCTGGGTTGTGGAAAATAGGCTCCTCCCACACCCACTGCCCAGGCTCCACACCCCCTTCTCGTATGGGCCTTAGCAGCTGCCAGGCCCTCAGCACCGCAGAGTAAAACTCTGATAGACCTGCTGTACTCAGCCTCTCCAGCTTCATGAGGAACAGCTGCCGGTCCAACCCTAATCCACCAGCTCTCCTCAGCAGTGCGCATGCTGGTTCCCTCCAGCCAACATCGGTATGATACAGCAGTCTCTGCACCGCCTTTAGCCGGAAAGCAGCCATCCTGCTCTCCAGTTCCACCAGGCCCTGTCCTCCTTCGTGGACGGTCATGTACAACACTGCTGCCTTCAGCCAGTGATGTCCCGACCAGAAGAAATCCACCAGCTTGCGTTGCAGGTCTGCAAGCAGACCGGCGGGGGGGTTGAGGACAGCCAGTTTATGCCACAAGGAAGATGCCACCAGGTTGTTAATTATCAGCACCCTCCCTCTATATGACACTTGGGATAGGAGCCACCTCCACCTGGCCAGTCTTGACACCACTGCCTGTGACAGCCCCTCCCAGTTCTTCCTGACCCACCTCTCCGAGCCCAGGTACACCCCCAACACTTTAAGCCCTTCACAACCCCACTGCAAACCCCCTGGAAGCAGAGGAGGAGCCCTATCCCCCCATGCCCCACATAACAGAGCTTTGCTCTTTCCCCAGTTTACCTTAGCTGATGAAGCTCCCTCGTACACCTTCAGACTGGTCTCTAGTTCCTGCATATCTTGCCCATCCCTGACCATCACAGAAACATCATCTGCGTATGCTGAGACTGCTATTCCTGTCACCACACCCATGCCTGTCCAGCACACTCCCTGCAGTCTCCTGCGTAGCAGTCCTAAAAAAGGCTCAATGGCTAGTGTGTATAGCTGCCCAGATAGAGGGCATCCTTGTCTAATGCCCCGTCTCACCCAGACTGGCCTACTGAGCCCCCCTCCCACCTTAACCATACATGACACCCCAGCATACAACAGCTTCACACAGGTCACAAAACTCTTCCCAAACCCAAACACAGACATCACATTAAACAGATACTCATGATCCACTCTATCAAAAGCCTTCTCTTGATCTAAAGAGACCAGTCCAAAGTTCACATTAGAACCTCTTGACAAGTCCAACATGTCCCTAATCAAGAACAAGTTGTCCGTGATTGAGCGTCCCGGTACACAATATGTCTGGTCCTTGTGTATTATAGAGTCCAGATGGGACTTCAGTCTGTTAGAGAGGACCTTGGCAAAAATCTTGTAGTCCGCACAGAGTAATGCCACAGGCCTCCAGTTCTTAAGTTCACACAAGTCCCCTTTTTTGGGCAGGAGAGTCAGAGCCGCCCGACGGCAGCTCATCGGCAACTCTCCTACCCCGATGCATTCACGCAAGACGCAAAAGAAGTCCTGTCCAATTATTCCCCAGAATTTTTTGTAAAACTCCACTGGGAGTCCATCGACCCCCGGTGCACGACCGGGGGACATCTGGGTTACGGCCTCTGCCAGTTCATGTGACAACAGAGGAATGTCCATTTCATCCCTCTGTGCCCGAGAGAGCTTAGGGAGTCCTGCGAACAAGACCTGAGCACACATAGGATCACACATTTCTGCCCTATACAATTCAGTATAAAACTCCACAGTCCGCTCCCGCATCTCCCCCACCACAGAGGTCACCCGCCCATCAGACAGCCGTAGACAATGCATACCCTTGGCTTCACTGCTCTGTCTTTCCAAACCAAAGAAGAAGGAGCTGGGAGCGTCCATCTCCTTGAGCATGGAGAACCTAGCTCTTACAAGTGCTCCCTTTGCTTTAACCTGGAAAAAACTGCCCAGGTCCCTACGTAATTCGGCTAAATTAGCCTGGAGGCCTACATTGCCTTGCCCCACCATCTCTACCTCCATCTCACTAATACACCGCTCTAGTTCCCCCAATACTCTCCTAGCCTCTGATGATGAGAGAGCTGTGTACTGTTGACAGAAAAGCCGAATCTGCACTTTCCCCACATCCCACCATTGACTCAGAGACTCATACTCCTCTCTTCGCTGCCCCCACCTTTCCCAAAAGGTCTGGAAAACTGAGCAAAAAGTGGCATCTTGTAAGAGCTTTACATTGAACTTCCAATAAGATGCCTGCCGGGGCCCTGGTGAAATAGACAGCCGAGCCATGGCTATGTGATGGTCCGAAAACCCCACTGGGAGAATGGTAGCGCCCAGCAGCCTATTGCTCTGATTCCTAGATATGTAAAAACGATCAAGTCGGGCTGCACTCACCCTAGCCCCAAAAACCTTCACCCATGTATACTGTCTTGTGTTTGGATGTTTAGTTCTCCAAACATCCACTAGGTCAAACTGATTAATGATGTCCCCTAACACTCCCACTGACACTGAATGAGGCTCTTCCCCATTTCTGTCTTTTGTAAAATCCATTGTACAGTTCCAGTCACCTCCGATCACCAGCGTCTCCTCAGGCGCTACTTGTGAGAGTTCCTGTCTAAGACTCCCAAATAGAACCCCTCTTTCTCTCCCTGTGTTAGGCGCATACACATTTATAAAAACAAAACCCATGCTGTTAATTTCTGCTTTAACAACAAGCAACCTACCCTTACACACTTCCTTTGAGGAGCAAATTTTTACAGACAGACCCGGTGCAAAAAGGACTGCCACCCCTGCACTAAGATTTGTCCCATGGCTCAACACACTTGCCCCTTTCCACCAGAGCCCCCAATCAACTTCATTCACCACATCACTATGCGTCTCCTGCAGAAATAACACATGTACTTTTTTTTGTTTTACATATTCACCCAACACACTCCTCTTTCCCGCATCTCTGGCGCCATTTATATTAAGCGAGCCTACCCGAAGAGTCTCCATAAGAAGTGGGAGAAAAGCCAGCAGAGAAATAGACCAATAGCAAAGCTCAAAAAGCCCCAGTGTCAGAAAGAAATTAAACATTTAAACAGTGTCTGAAGGTAAACCTTTACGCACTGTTGTGACCCACTTCCTCAACCTAAACCGTTTCTTGGGTGAGAGGACACCATGCCCCTCATTTCTCATAGCATGTTGTACTGATCTTACAAACTTTCTAGGATCAGGAAAAAAAGCCTCAAGATTAACTTTTTTCCCCTTAGTCTCATTCAGGAACCTTGTCAGTTCTCTCAACGTGTACTTAGACCCCTCTGGTTGACTGGCTGTCAGCTCCGGGCCAATTGAAGAGGAGTCTGAAAAAAATAACTCCTCATCCTCTTCCTCAGACTCACTTTCCTCCTCTTCTCTATCTCCCACCCTGACCACCTGCTCTTTCTCTCTGGTTAGGGCCTCACCCACAGCAACAGTAACCTGACTAGACCCAGTATCATCTACACCACCCTCCATAGCATGACTAGGGCCAGCCTCAGCTACCCCACCCTCCATAGCATGACTAGGGCCAGCCTCAGCTACTCCACCATCCATAGCCTGACTAGACTCAGCCTCTGCTATACCACCATCCATATCCTGCCTAGACCCAGCACCCTCCATAGCATAACTAGGCCCAGCCTCAGCTACCCCACCATCTCTAGCCTGACTAGACCCGGCCTCTGCTTCCCCACCATCTCTAGCCTGACTAGACCCATCCTCCACTACCCCACCATCTCTAGCCTGACTAAACTCAGCTACAGCTACCCCACCATCTCTAGCCTGACTAGGCCCAGCCTCATCTACCCCACCATCTCTAACCTGACTAGGTCCAGCCTCTGCTGTCTGCATCTCCTTACCCCCTGCACTTTGACCTCGATTTCCCCTACTGGCGCTTGTACCCTCACCTTTTCTACGGCCTTTGTGTGGGCACGCAAAACTCTTGTGCCCCAAATCCCCACATTCAAAACACCGTAGACTATCTGTGCTGGCAAAACCTGCATAGAGCCCCTCCCCATGTCTCACTTTAAAGTGCACATTTAGCTGTTGCTCGTTGTTGTTCAGAAACATAAACACTTGCCTCCGGAACGAAACAACGTGTTTAACGGCATCTGCCTGAAACCCTGCTGACAGTACACGGAAACCGCTAGCAAACTTACCAAAACGACTCAGCTCTTTCCTAATTTGATCATCCGTAATAAACGGAGGCAAATTTGCCACTACAACTCTTGTTGAAGGGGTAGAGAGGTGAAATTGACACCAACACATCCCTTACAAATATTCCGCTAGCAATTAGCCTACCAACCAAATTAGCCCTTTTCATGAACACAACCACAGCTTTGTTCATTCTAGAAGCAGAATGTATAAACTCAGCTCCTACCTGTTCACCGACCGCGAGCAGAACCTCCTCCACCTTAACTCCGTTCTCAGGAACACACCTGAATCCATGCTGTATAGACAGCGTCTCCTCCGCGCTAGGCTGAGAAGCCATCGCGCACACCACAACTTCCAAACCCCAGGAAAGTTTCTCTGTCCTCTTCCACCCTAACTTTGAAAAAAAACTTTGGATACCGCTAAAACAAATATTGCATTAACCCTCCACCATAGAAAATAACATGTAAAGAAAGGAATCAAGAAAGTTAGTTAGGATAGAGCTTTCCACACCAAACACTCAAACTCCAAAAACACCCAGCATGCACTGAGAGAGAGAGAGAGAGAGAGAGAGAGAGAGAGAGAGAGAGAGAGAGAGAGAGAGAGAGAGAGAGAGAGAGAGAGAGAGAGAGAGAGAGAGAGAGAGAGAGAGAGAGAGAGAGAGAGAGAGAGAGAGAGAGAGAGAGAGAGAGAGAGAGAGAGAGAGAGAGAGAGAGAGAGAGAGAGACTTTATTTTTCTATTTTTTCCATTTTCGAATTAAATATACCTTCCTGCAACCCTCACCCAATGTGGTATGGATCTGCTATTTCTTAGACCTTATAACTGGAACCGCTATCAGGCTAGCCTGCTAATTAGCTACTAGCTATTTAGTAATTGTTAGCCACTGCTAGCTTTAGCCCGGATAATACCTGCCAGTCTGCACAGCGCGAAATCAGCCCTGAGCATATCGGACTGCTTTTCTTTCCACTACATCACTGGATTCCTGCCGCAAGCTCTGGACCATTACACTGGATCTTCGCAGCTAGCTAGCTGCTACCGAGTGGCTATTGTGGATAACGCCCTTGTCTAAAAGCATGCACCAGTTAGCCTCGAGCTAGGCCCATCTCCCGGCAAGCAAACGAAGTACACCAACTACAATACCTCTCTTGCGAATTGGCCTGGACCCTTCGTCGACACGGAGCCCCGCCGATCCACCACGACTGGTCTGCTGACGTAATTCGGCTGTCAACCGGCCTCTGCGTCGGTGATGATCCATCTGCTAGCCACGGCCCGCTAGCTTCCTGAACGCTGTGTCTCCCGCTCGCCTAGCGCAGTAATCGACTACCGAACAGCTCCCTGTTTCATCTATTGCATTGGACCCTATGATCACTCAGCTACACAGCTGATGCCTGCTGGACTATTCATTAACACGGTACTTAATTATATTATATCTTTATATATATAGATATGTCTCTCTCTCTCTCTCTATATATATATGTCTCTCTCTCTCTCTATATATATATATATATATATAGAGAGAGAGAGAGACATATACAGTGGGGCAAAAAAGTATTTAGTCAGCCACCAATTGTGCAAGTTCACCCACTTAAAAAGTTTTTTCATCATAGGTACACTTCAACTATGACAGACAAAATGAGAAAAAAAATTCCAGAAAATTACATTGTAGGATTTTTAATGAATTTATTTGCAAATTATGGTGGAAAATAAGTATTTGGTCAATAACAAAAGTTTATCTGAATACTTTGTTATATACCCTTTGTTGGCAATGACAGAGGTCAAACGTTTTCTGTAAGTCTTCACAAGGTTTTCACACACTGTTGCTGGTATTTTGGCCCATTCCTACATGCAGATCTCCTCTAGAGCAGTGATGTTTTGGGGCTGTTGCTGGGCAACATGGACTTTCAACTCCCTCCAAAGATTTTCTATGGGGTTGAGATCTGGAGACTGGCTAGGCCACTCCAGGACCTTGAAATGCTTCTTACGAAGCCACTCCTTCGTTGCCCGGGCGGTGTGTTTGGGATCATTGTCATGCTGAAAGACCCAGCCACGTTTCATCTTCAATGCCCTTGCTGATGGAAGGAGGTTTTCACTCAAAATCTCACGATGCATGGCCCCATTCATTCTTTCCTTTACTCTCTCATCTTTTTAAGTGGGAGAACTTACACAATTGGTGGCTGACTAAATACTTTTTTGCCCCACTGTATATATATAGAGAGAGAGAGACATATATATATATAGAGAGACATATATATATATATATAGAGAGAGAGACATATATATATATAGAGAGAGAGACATATATATATATAGAGAGAGAGACATATATATATATATATATATATATATATATATATATATATATATATATATATATATATATATATATATATATATATATATATATATATATAGCGAGAGAGAGAGAGAGACATATAGAGAGAGACAGAGTAGGAGGAAATGAAATAAAGAATGACCCTGGAATCCCAGGCCAACCCAAAGGAGTCCCGCCGGGCAACGTAATTTCAACCAAAAAATTAAATTTGATGATGTTAAATCAACTTAGAAAATTGATTTGATTTGCAAAAAGTCATCAACTTAAGGGAATTTCGCTTTTATTTCTACCATATTTTAACCTCAATCCAATGATAGGGTGAAATTGTTGGTTCATTTCACATTAGTTGACAACTCAGCCAAACGTAAATCTCAACTTAATGTTGAACTGACATCTGTGCCCAGTGGGGTGTCTCTTTTCCACTATTGACTTGAGCTTGGTCAAAAGGTTCATGTTTGTAAAACCTGTCACTGTATTCCCTTTAGGCGCTGGTCAAAAGTAGTTCATTATATAGGGACTAGGGTGCCATTTGGGATGCACACTTTTGCACCTTTTCTACTACGTTTGTGAGACTTTGGTTCCTCATACAGATTCCTCCCACTTTAAGCTGTGTGGGTTGCTTATTTTTGTGAATGGAGGGATGGGGGGATGGAAGGTCTTAGAAAAGAGTCCATTTGCAGTCTGTTTTCAGCTTCCCTTTTACTTCAGCCCAATGTGATTATTATACTGATTATTATACTCTTATAAAGATGTTGAGTAACCAGCTCTCCTCCTCTTTACTCCTTTCTTCATTCCTCCTCTTCTTCCATCTCCTCACTCCTCTTCTCCTCCACTCTTTTTCCCCACTGCTTCCTACTTCTCACCTCCGCTCTTCCCTCTCCACCTCTTTCTCTCTCCTCTTCTTCTATCCTTCCTCTCTTATTTTTCCCTCCTCTCCTCTATCCTCCTCTCCTCTGCTCCTCTCCTCTACCCTCATCTCCTCTACCCTCCTCTCCTCCTCTACCCTCCTCTTCTCCTCTACCCTCCTCTCCTCCTCTACCCTCCTCTATCCTCCTCTCCTCTACCCTCCTCTCCTCATCTACCCTAATCTCCTCTACCCTCCTCTCTCCTCCTCCTCTACCGTCTCCTCCTCTACCCTCCTCTCCTCCTCTCCTCTCCTCTCCTCCTCTACCCTCCTCTCTCCTCCTCCTCTACCGTCTCCTCCTCTACCCTCCTCTCCTCCTATACCCTCCTCTTATCCTCTTTTCTCCTCTACCCTCTCCTCCCCTCCCTTATTTTCCCAATGGTGTGGGAGTCTGTGGATCATCTCTTTGACATTCCCTCCCCATGCCAGGCATTCCCAGAGGAACGCCCAGATTCCCAGTCTGTGTCCCAAATTCTCCACATAGTGCAGAGCAATGGGCCCTGGTCAAAAGTAGTGCATTATGTAGAGAATAGATTGCCATTTAGGACGTAAACCCAGATTTCCTCCACCACATCCACAACTGTCTGCATCTGATACCTTAAGCATTCCTACAGCTGGGCTCGTGTGTGTGTGTGTGTGTGTGTGTGTGTGTGTGTGTGTGTGTGTGTGTGTGTGTGTGTGTGTGTGTGTGTGTGTGTGTGTGTGTGTGTGTGTGTTGTTAGTAATGTATGTTGTGTGTAAAACCTCCTGTCTGTGTGTATTTCGTTTTCAGGTTGCTACTGAAGGCTGGTATAGACATCAACAGAGCCACTAAGGCTGGGACCTCTCTGCACGAGGCTGCCCTCTATGGCAAGACAGAAGTAGTGCACCTGCTGCTGGACGTAAGACTTAACACTACCATCTGAATCTCCTTACTGGCTGCATCCCAAATGGCACCCTATTCCTTATTTAGTGCACTACTTTCAACAGGCTCTGGACAAAAAATAAGTGCACTACTGTATATGGGGCGGCAGGTAGCCTAGTGGTTACAGCGTTGGATTAGTAAACGGAAGGTTGCAAGATTGAATCCCCGAGCTAACAAGGTAAAAATCTGTCTTTCTGCCCCTGAACAAGGCAGTTAACCCACTGTTCCTAGGCTGTCATTGAAAATAAGAATTTGTTCTTAACTGACTTGCCTAGTAAAATAAAGGTAAAATATATATACAGTGGGCAGAAGAAGTATTTGCAGGTTTTCCTACTTACAAAGCATGTAGAGGTCTGTAATTTTTTATCATAGGTACACTTCAACTGTGAGAGACGGAATCTAAAACAAAAATCCAGAAAATCACATTGTATGATTTTTAAGTAATTAATTTGCATTTTATTGCATGACATAAGTATTTGATACATCAGAAAAGCAGAACATAATATTTGGTACAGAAACCTTTGTTTGCAATTACAGAGATCATATGTTTCCTGTAGTTCTTGACCAGGTTTGCACACACTGCAGCAGGGATTTTGGCCCACTCCTCCATACAGACCTTCTCCAGATCCTTCAGGTTTCGGGGCTGTCGCTGGGCAATACGGACTTTCAGCTCCCTCCAAAGATTTTCTATAGGGTTCAGGTCTGGAGACTGGCTAGGCCACTCCAGGACCTTGAGATGCTTCTTACGGAGCCACTCCTCAGTTGCCCTGGCTGTGTGTTTCAGGTCGTTGTCATGCTGGAAGACCCAGCCACGACCCATCTTCAAAGCTCTTACTGAGGGAAGGAGGTTGTTGGCCAAGATCTCGCGATACATGGCCCCATCCATCCTCCCCTCAATACGGTGCAGTCGTCCTGTCCCCTTTGCAGAAAAACATCCCCAAAGAATGATGTTTCCACCTCCATGCTTCACGGTTGGGATGGTGTTCTTGGGGTTGTACTCATCCTTCTTCATCCTCCAAACACGGCGAGTGGAGTTTAGACCAAAAAGCTCTATTTTTGTCTCATCAGACCACATGACCTTCTCCCATTCCTCCTCTGGATCATCCAGATGGTCATTGGCAAACTTCAGACGGGCCTGGACATGCGCTGGCTTGAGCAGGGGGACCTTGCGTGCGCTGCAGGATTTTAATCCATGACGGCGTAGTGTGTTACTAATGGTTTTCTTTGAGACTGTGGTCCCAGCTCTCTTCAGGTCATTGACCAGGTCCTGCCGTGTAGTTCTGGGCTGATCCCTCACCTTCCTCATGATCATTGATGCCCCACGAGGTGAGATCGTGCATGGAGCCCCAGACCGAGGGTGATTGACCGTCATCTTAAACTTCTTCCATTTTCTAATAATTGCGCCAACAGTTGTTGCCTTCTCACCAAGCTGCTTGTCTATTGTCCTGTAGCCCATCCCAGCCTTGTGCAGATCTACAATTTTATCCCTGATGTCCTAACACAGCTCTCTGGTCTTGGCCATTGTGGAGAGGTTGGAGTCTGTTTGATTGAGTGTGTGGACATGTGTCTTTTATACAGGTAACGAGTTCAAACAGGTGCAGTTAATACAGGTAATGAGTGGAGAACAGGAGGGCTTCTTAAAGAAAAACTAACAGGTCTGTGAGAGCCGGAATTCTTACTGGTTGGTAGGTGATCAAATACTTATGTCATGCAATAAAATGCAAATTAATTACTTAAAAATCATACAATGTGATTTTCTGGATTTTTGTTTTAGATTCCGTCTCTCACAGTTGAAGTGTACCTATGATAAAAAATTACAGACCTCTACATGCTTTATAAGTAGGAAAACCTGCAAAATCGGCAGTGTATCAAATACTTGTTCTCCCCACTGTATATAGGGAATAGGGTGCCATCCACTGAGGTATCTGCTGAAAAAGCATAAGACTGGATGCGGTTTCTGTCTTATCCAAACATGACACGGACAAAGGAGTTAAGGAATAATGTGAGCTATTTTCAGTCATAAAACTGACGATTGTTTCTTTTTTATTTAAGTATTGATGATGGGTGTACTGTTGCTTCATGCGTTGTATGTGTGTGCTTACCGTTGCCAGACAGTAGTGCTTGTCAAGCGGGAGCAAAGGGCACTGTGTCCCGGTGTTGTTGCTGTGTAGTTGCTGTTCATGCCCTCCCCATTGACTAATAGACTGTATGTATGTATCAAGGTGGCATCTAGATGGTTATCAATATTAGTTATTTCTTGTGTAGACTGCTTTCCTATTTGAAATAAATTCATATGAGAGAAAAAAATTGGCATGTTAGCTACCTCTGGCGACATGACCGTGATACCCAGTAGGAAGGCAGGCACAACACCGGTGCATTGGTCGCCTCTATCCACTCATAGTGCAGCCCAATCAGCCACGCAAAATGGTCTTGAATGGCAACAAATCTGCCCAATTAGCTGATTCGCTTTCCATACACCCACTCCTTTCGACACACCCACTCACCCATACTCCAGTCGCCATATTGTGCTGCAGCTACCCATCATTTTTAGGGAGTGTGTGCATGCTGTGTCTTGGAGACTAACGATGTGTGTGTGTGTGTGTGTGTGTGTGTGTGTGTGTGTGTGTGTGTGTGTGTGTGTGTGTGTGTGTGTGTGTGTGTGTGTGTGTGTCCGCCCATGCAGGCTGGTATTGATGTAAACCTATGTAACACGTACAACCAGACAGCTCTGGACAACGTTAACCAGTTCACCACCTCATCAGCCAGCAAGGACATCAAGATACTATTACGAGGTGAGATAGATAGGCCTCCTCTCCTACATATTACTCTCTTGGATTTCTGGACCTACCACTCCACTGTATATTTCCCAGGGTGGTGGATTGTTTCCTATGCATTCTCCAGTTCATGCTTTTAGACATTTTCCCCCTGGGAGTATTGCTTTGTTCTGATTTGGTCTATAATATGTCATTCCTCTCTCTCTCTCGGTCTTTCTTTCTGTCTCTCGCTGTCTCCGTCTCTCTCTAACATCTATCTCTCTTTCTTTCTCTCGTTCTCTCTCTAGAAGCGTTAGGGTCTCTCCAGGTGAGAGCGGTGAAGGACTACTGGAACCTTCATGACCCTACAGCCCTCAACCTCCGAGCAGGAGACCTCATTATGGTACACTAGCGTGCATCTGTGTTCGTACCTAAAAGTAAACAATCACATTTGTTCCTGCCCTGGAGGCTGAGCTGCTTTCAGAACTAGATTGAATGAGGAGAACTACTGTCTTGAGGTAGCTGCATTGTGAGGGGGAAATCTGTGTACTTGTGAGTTTGTTTCTAGAGGTTTGTGGTTATGGTGTGAGATATTTTAAAGTGTCTGACGGTAATTTGGTGTGCCCTACTGTTAAGCGTGTAAGTCTGTACATTGTGGACGTTTTGTTTGTGGAGTGAGGTGTGGAGTTTTGTGGTAATTTGGTGTACTCTTAAGTTGTCAACGGGTTGTTTGTAATTATGGTGTGAGGTATGCTGCTCTGTTGGCAGTATGTCTAGGGTTAATTGACTACACTGTGTAAGAAGTTAGAGTAGAGTTGGAGGTTGTTCTGAGGTACCTAGCAGGCAAAGACACGCTCCTGTCAGTCTGTCATTAGTTAGTGCATTCCATAGCTTGAGATATTCCCATTTGCAAGCTATGTGTGTGTGTCATACCTTCAGTGTGCTAGCTACACTGTCTGATATTTGTTTTTGGCCCCTCTGGGTATTTGTTAAGACACGCTCAGAAATTGTTTGTGTATGTGTTCGCTCAGAAAGTGTGTGTGTTAGCTCTTCCATTGTAGTGTTCCCTGGGGCATGTCTTCCATAGATCCACTCAGCTGGCCTGGCACACATACACAGTGAGGATGCTGTGTACTGTACCCTGTCCTGTGCCAACCCTGTCTGCCCTAGCCCTCTCTAACCCTGTACACACACACAAAAGCTTGCACACATGCACACACACCCTGCCCTCATTGGAATGTTAATAAGTCCATTTCCGTTACTCATAGAGATAGATTTGGCGTAGAATACTAGATATTATGCATATATGTTGGGTTTCATGTGTACAGCACAAGCAGGGTTGTATTCACTCAACAAACAGAAGAAAACAGACTGAAACGGGGAGGGACTACCTGAACTTGTCAATAAGAAACTCTTGTTATCGTTCTAAAACTGTTTGCTACTGTGTGCACTAATGACTACGACCTAGACTTCAATGTAACAGCTCTCACATCCGGTGGTGCGACCATTCTGTGGGTAGAAGTTGACCAATAACCACTTATAATCAACACACATTCACACAAATAGCACAGCTATAATGCTGAATGATGAATGGTTGATTTCAGGTGTTGGAGCAGCACATGGACGGGAGGTGGAAAGGTTATATCCATGACAACCAGAGAGGAACGGACCGGGTTGGATACTTCCCTCCGTCTGTAGTGGAGGTCATCAGCAGGAGAGCAGGTATATACACACACACACACATAAATCACACATGCCGAAGCGTACACACCAGACACTCACGTGCATGCATGCAGCCACAAACACATACCTTCACATTTACAGTGGCAAGAAAAGTATGTGAACCCTTTGGAAGTATCTGGATTTCTGAATATATTGGTCATCAAATTTGATCTGATCTTCGTCTAAGTCACAACAATAGACAAACAAAGTGTGCTTAAACTAAATTATTGTATTTTTCTTGACTATATTGAATACATCATTTAAACATTCATAGGTTGGAAAAAGTATTTGAACCCCTAGGCCTGACTCCAAAAGCTAATTGGAGTCAGGAGTCAGCTAACCTGGTGTCCAATCAATGACACAAGATTAGAGATGTTGGTTAGAGCTGAAGTTTGCAAAAGTGCACCTGGATGTTCCACAGCGCTACTGGCAAAATATTCTGTGGACAGATGAAACTACAGTTGAGTTGTTTGGAAGGAACACACAATACTATGTGTGGAGAAAAAAATGCACAGCACACCAACATCAGAACCTCATCCCAACTGTAAAGTAGGTGGAGGGAGCATCATGGTTTGGGGCTGCTTTGCTGCCTCAGGGCCTGGACAGCTTGCTGTCATCGACGGAAAAATGAATTCCCAAGTTTATCAAGACATTTTGCAGGAGAATGTTAGGCTATCTGTCCACCAATTGAAGCTCAACAGAAGTTGTGTGATGCAACAAGACAACAACCCAAAATACAGAAGTAAATCAACAACAGAATGGATTCAACAGAAGAAAATACACCTTCTGGGGTGGCCCAGTCAGAGTCCTGACCTCAACCCGATTGACATGATGTGGCATGACCTCAAGAGATCAGTTCACACCAGACATCCCAAGAATATTGCTGAACTGAAAGTTTTGTAAAGAGGAATGGTCCAAAATTCCTCCTGACCGTTGTGCAGGTCTGATCCACAACTACAGAAAACATTTGGTTGATGTTATTGCTGCCAATGGAGGGTCAACCAGTTATTACATCCAAGTGTTCACATACTTTTTCCACCCTGCGCTGTGAATGTTTACCCGGTGTGTTCAACAAAGACCTGAAAACGTATAATTATTGTGTGTTATTAGTTTAAGCAGACTGTGTTTGTCTATTGTTTTGACCTAGATGAAGATCAGATAAAATTTTGGACCAATTTATGCAAAAATCCAGGTATTTCCAAAGGGTTCACATACTTTTTCTTGCCACTGTAGCTTGGTTCAACAATAGAATACCACACCAACTATACAGCTGTAAATACCCATCGGTATACCAAACAGCAGCCCTAACTGAGCTAGAGGTCCTGAAATAAACTCTCAAATAACATACACACACACACGGAGGCACACACACAAACTCACACACACCGTTTAATCAGATTAGCAGGGCCAGATTGGGAAGTGTCAGCTCAGTTCTAAACCCCCGAGACTGCGTTAGAAGTGTGAGTGCACAAGTTTGTGTGTGTGAAGGGAAATCCCAGTTGAAAGCTCAGTTGAGTCGTTGACAGGTCCTTGCTATGAGAGCAAACTTATCAGAGGCGAAGTCAGAAATGTGCGTGTGTTCGCCTTTGAGTGTGTGTGTGTGTGTGTGTGTGTGTGTGTGTGTGTGTGTGTGTGTGTGTGTGTGTGTGTGTGTGTGATATGTCAGCATCCCACTGCTTTCGTGGACACACACACACTGAGAGCCTAGTAAGCCTCCCTCAGCATTAGTGCTGATATGAAAGCCCTCTATGGGAATGAAAGGTCCTGCTGAACCACTTTGCTACCACCATTTTGTCACATTCATTCACTAGCTATTACATAAGGAGCTTGGAGATTCATACATATATTTAGCTGCCTTGGCGGTTTTATGAATCTGTAAGGATAGAATGCAGGATACATATCCTCGGTGTGTACTAGTTGCAAACACACACACCTCCTCCATCCTTTAATTTAGCCAGTGTTATTCAAAGTCGGGGTACCCCTAGTGGTATCCAAACTAGTGGTATCCTTAGTGAGGTCGCGGGGGAATTGCTGTGCGTTCGACAAAATTATTGTACGAGACAATATACAAACTTTTTTTTTAAAGATAATTTGAAAAATACTATTTTATTGAGTAAATGTACTTACTGTTTTATTTTCATGTTGATAAGAGAGATAAAAATGTAATGACTTGTAAAAATGTAAACGTGCCGCTTTTAAGGTTGTCATTAGATTTGGGGTGTGTTGGGGTCACCAGAAATTCTGGTGGATAAAATGGCATCCCCACAGAAACAATTTGAATACCACCGCTTTAAGCTCTGTGGTTGTGTTTTGCTTCTGGTCTGCAGGGGGTACTCTCTCACGTCAGGTCTCATTGCCAAGCCAACGGCAGCAGCACTTCCTGTCCAGAGCTCCTCCCACCAGTATTGGCTCCACCCCCCAGACTGATGACTCCTACACCTTGTACTACGACCACGCAGGTACACACAAGCATGCACACACCCACACGCCAGTGTTAATTCCATCAACAATAACTATGACAAAAAATGCTATTCAACGACCAATTTTTCCTGAGTAAATCTATGATGATCATGAGAAGAGATGCCCTGGGAAAACCACTAACTATTACAAATTACTTTTCATTTTAGTCACCGAAAATGTGACGAGACAATAATTACACGTGAGACTAATGGGCATTTAATTTGACATGAAGCTCCTTTTCATCTGTTTTGCCCAATCATTGAATGCAATCCTCTCATTGGCAGAATTGACATCTAATTTGATTGAGCTGATAGGCGCGGCTCTCCCACACAGCTCCCAGGCGTTCTCTTCAGTCACCCCTAAATCTTTTGAACTGATGCAAAGCCAGGATACTTGACTTGTAACTAACCTCAACTATAAACAATCATGTTTACTCTCTATCTTACTTTCATGTAGGACATTTTTGCTTTGATCACTTCAGAAGCTCTACTTTCCTACGAGCACTGTTATTCATTCAGATGCGGTTTCTCGCCGTCCACAAACGCGAGTTGCGGTTGCTTTTTTCCTATGGGAAAAACAAATGCTATTTGTTGGATATTAGGAGTACAGTAATACATACTTCTGGCATTTCTTGAAAGATCAAATTATCCCCTTTTCAAGGAAACCACTGTTATTTACCCCCATGACAGTTATGATGGGGATAAAATCTGAGCTGTAAATTGTTTAACCTGTAGCCAAGGCTTTATAGTATATGGTTAATTATGGCTGGCATTGGTTACAATCTGCCACAATACCAATGTTGCCAGCTAAGGTATACAAGGGGATAGGAGGCCTAGTTGGACAAGGCTATCTGAATGTGCACATCGTGGAAGTTAGACATAGCCTAAATGTTAATTATTTAATCGAAAGAAATCACTGACCATGAATTTACTAAATTGGCTGTGACTAAGGGAGTGGAAGCTATTATGTGCATGTTGGAAGTTAAGTTAGAGGTTTGTGTGAAATCTACAATGCTTAAAATAAGACAGAAATTACTGACTAAAACTAGACTAAAATTGTCCAGAGTTTTAGTCAACTGATAATAACTAAAACTAAGAAGGGTGAAATGGGACTAAGACTAAAAGGTATTTTAATCATAAAGACTAAAACTAAATCTAAAATAGGTGACAGTTATTTCCAGATGTTCTCGACCTCTCCATCCACTAAGTCAATTTTGTGGAAACAAAGTGGCCTATTGTTTCCATTGGGGCCCTGACAACCCCCCAATACCCCCACCCCCTACTCCATACCCGCCTTAGCCCCGCTGAGAGTCACCCTGGAGTCCTCTGACCCTGCTCTCCCCCATGGCCCCCAATCCCCAGCACACCTCCACCAGCCCTGGCTTACAGTATGTGTTTTTGTTAGGTACCTGTACACCTGGCAGTCTCCTTTCAGCCCCAGCTAGTCCAGCTAGCCCCAGTGAGGACATATGGGTCCTCAGGAACTCTCACACTGGTAAGAGTGTGTGTACCCAGCTACCCAATTACCCAGACTACCCCGTGCCCCTCTGTTTACCCACTCTGCTAGATGTACCACCCTCTCCCCCTCATAAAGTCCAAATTAATGCCTCCATCCCCACCTAAAGACCCATGCTGCTGACCTGTTTCCCTCCAAGTGTCCTGTCCAAGTGTCCAGTCCAAGTGTCCATTCCCAGCTGATTCCCTGATCTTGACCCAATCTTGTACTGTACACTTCTCCACTGATCCTCTCTTTCTGTCTTCCTTTCTCTCCCTCCCTGACGAGGGGTGACAGTGCCCATGGAAGCAAACTTTGCCACAATGTTATACTCCCTCCCTCTCTCATCCCCCCTCCTCATTCTCCCTCTAGCAGGAGACAGGAACAGTGTTGGCAGTGCAGGCAGCAGTGCAGGTAGTGTGGGCAGCAGTCGTAGTGCTGGCAGCGGGCAGAGCTCCGAGAACAGCTTTGGACAGAACGGGTCACACACTCGCCAAACCGCAGCCACATTGGGTTCCTACATGGCCAAGGTGAGCACAGTGACCTGGCAATTATTTTTTAAATGTTATAGATATCACTAGCTGAAGTAAAGGTTACACTTGGTTGCAGGAAAAACATATTATTAACAGTCATATGGACCACAAAGAGCTGAACAAGTTCTTCCTCTTTCTGTGTGTAGCTGGCTCCCTCTGCTGGTGAATCAGAACAGCAGTTTCGCTCAGTAGGACCAGTCCACAACAAACAACCTGATGGATCTACAGGTTAGTTACACTACTGTGCACCAGGGTTAGGGTCAATTCCATTTCAATTCCGGAAGTACACTGAAATTCCAAATCTCTTGAATACTTTTCAATTAGCAACATTTGGAATTAGAATTGGCATTTGATTTACTTTCTGAATTGTAATGGAATTGACCACAACCCTACTTTACACTACTTACCCTTCTGCTCTACCCTCCTCTCATCTCTTCCCTTTCCCTTCAACTCTTTCTCTATTTATACTCAGCATTTGCCCATGCCAACCCCACAGACATTTTGTCTGTAATTTTCAGTAGATACAGTATATTCTGTATGCCTTTTTGTCTGTTAAACTAGCTGTATTCAGTCTACGAGGTCAGACGATCCACCTTCTAGCCCAGGCCAGGCCTATAGTAGCTAGCTATAGCCACAGGGCAGTGGGGAAATGAGAAAGAAATACAGTGCTTACCCCTCTACATCAACAATTCATAAACCAGCTTTCTACACAGCCGATAAACACAGAAACTTACCTCTCCACAAACCAATATAGACAATGGATCTCCTCATCATAAACCAATAAAATACATGAGGAGATTTCAGCTCCAGCTCACCTCACTGCAAAACATAAAAGACAGAGGTTGAGTCCCAAATGGCATTGCCCATAGGTCTCTGGTCAAAAGTAGTGCACTATATAGGAAATAGGTTACCATTTGGGACACAGACAGAAGCTCAGCTCTCTACAGAAGCAATAAAAAGAGACACAGTGAGTCTTTGGTCTCGCATCTGTGGGTTCGCGATAGGACAAGAGGAAAGAGAGAGACAGGTATTCTGTCAGCTTATGGTGTTCTGCTGAGTAAGGCCTGAACAAACCGCTATCAGCTGCTCCTGACATGGAAGGGAGGAGGAAGGGATGGGGAGAGAGACCACAACAGAAAGACTTCAACAGGACAGAGAGAGGGAGTGGTTAAGAGAGAAAGGGGAGGAGACAGACAGAGAAAGACAATAACAAAACATAGTCTGTGTGTGAGAGAGAGTCAGAGTAGAGAGTCAGAGTAGAGGGAGACATTGGAGATGGGTTGAAAGAGAAGAAAGAGAATAACAGAAGCCAGATGAGAGAGAGATGTTTATGACTCAGTTTCACAGAGGCAGAGAGATGCGGTGCAAAAAGACAGGAGCTCCACCACTTTCCTTGTTCCTGAGGGGTAAGACTTACTACTCCTGGCTATTCCTTGTTATTATCTGCAATCTCTTCAGCTATTAATTACTCTTATTTTAGTGTGATTATAATTTTACTGGAGACGTTTACCATTGTGTGTTGTTTGACCTAAACAACCTGGAGAAACAGGAAAAAACAACCTCAAATGTAGTCTGTCAGAGAGCCAGGGTGAAAAGGTTTCATCTCTATTTTCAGGCTAAATGTAGCAAGTTAGAAGATAAGGTTATTTTGGCAGGTTGGCGTTTATTGGGATGAGTCTTGTCCTGGAGGCAGAACCGAGCGATATCCGCTAGATGGGACAGCTTTTAAAGTAAAAATTGGCTATATTGTATGAAAACAAAAATCGCTTTTTGGTCTTAATTTAAGGTTAGGGTTAAGCATTAGGGTTAGCAGTGTGGTTAGGGTTAGTTTTCAAATTAGATTTTGTGGCTGTGCCAGCTCGTGACAACTCTGCAGAGCTGCCTCCAAAAGATGGAATGACGAAAAATGCTAACTTTCATTATTGTAACTAAATACATGGGGTCCATACTTGCAAACATTATTCAAAGTTTGAGATGCACGTGATACAACGCTACATGTTAGCCTGTCTGGCTCATTTAGCCCTATGCTGTAACAAATTCCTCATCAGCCTATCAAAGATCTTAGACTTTATATCCACCAACCAATGGCATTTCTTAAAATAGGTCAATTTGGTCACCAGAGGGATATTTTAAACCTCCACATTCAAGGTTTACTTGGTCTAAAAAGTTTAGTCCCAATATTGCCAGATGCATTCTTGACTAGGCTACTAGCGTTAGACACAATTCGAAAGGCATGTTCTCGCATATATGACAAAAGTCGCACCTTTTTGCTTAACACACATCCATGTGCTTTTACTGGAAAAACATAAAGGAGGTCTACACAACATTTAAGTTACTCAAATAACTGTCATGTACCACTAATATCATCGCTACTGGATGGCGTATGCCGCTAAGGTGATTGACTGTATCTTCGGGGTACAGTAACATGCTGAGTAGACCGGGAACGCGCCATCGAAGGCATATTGATTTTGTCCATCCACACCAGATGTGGGTTCGAGGCCCCTTCGCGTCAAGCTTGTTTATTAAGGAAAAAACTGTTCACTGCTGGTCCTTGATGCTCGATTCAAATAACGCATATGTGACGAAGTGGATTAATTTAATATGCATATAAAACGTTTTACATGTAAGTGTAGCCTACATAAGAAATTAAGTGGTGTTTTTAGTCTAACAATAACGTTACACTATGTTATTATATACGGTATGTTCGGCCTTGGTAGAATACAAATTAATCATTAAGTTATTGCGAGACATTTATTCAGCTTTGATCTAAACTTTATTAAAGACCAGCATTCTGAGAAGTGACAGAGTATCGCTCTGGTGGTAGGTATCGGTCTACAAGAGGGACTCCAAGAAGCTCCTCATTAAATATAATTATATACAAGGTTTTGGCTGCACTTCCCTTCTCAACAAACTATGAAAATAAATGTAATTCTACATTTCAAAGGATAAAGCTATATCTCACCGGGGATTCAAACTTACGGCAACAAATACCATGCGCCAGGCTCGCTACACTGTGAGTTATTGGTCCAGTAGAAATGTGTGTGTTGGTGCCATTTGACAAGTCTTCTATCGTGTCCATCTACGTCAACATTTGTAATTGGCTGATGCAGAATTTGTTACCTGACATAATCACTGCCACCTGGCCAGGTTAGCATTGTGCTAAATGTGACAGGTTATGTAATGGGAACAGCTATGTAGGGTTTTATCACGTGCAACTACGTCGACGATTTGATTTGTTAGATGCATATTAAATGGAGAAAAAGTTTGATCTGAAACTTTTTTCTAATGTTCTTAAGTATGGACCCATAGAGTTTTGTTTACTAAAGTGTGTTTTGTTTGTTTACTTCTTCACCTGAGCATTTTTTTCTGCTGTTCTGCGGTGAATATGTATTTATTCCGGGTTTTTGTAGTGAGACTGCTGGATAATTAGGATACACATTTCTGATCAGCAGTGTTGTTGTGCCATTGAGCCCCATAATGCATTTCTCTTTACAGTACTGTAATATATCATTCCAGTAGCTAACTGTGTAACATTGATGTAAGTTTACAGCAACATTTGTAGTGTGGGTATGGTCATGACTATGTGTAAGACTGGCACAGACAGGGTCCTATTCAGTCAGCTCTGCACTGTAGTCCTTTCATTCAAGCGTCATGTTCTGTTTTCAGAACCGGTAGATGTGATACATGAGGGTTGTGTGCTGTTCAGGCAGCATTCTTATAAACCGATAAAGGTGTGATACACTGTACTCTGTGTGATCGCTGTGTTCCACTTCACTGCTACACTACTCAGCTTAGGCCTAGCTTCCAGATACAGTGTATACCTATGGTATTGATATGTCCATACAAGCTGTGTGTGCTGAATGTATGCCCTGTATTCTAGCTCTCCCTGTTTCCAGCTTTTTCAGTCTCTCTCGCTCTCTCACTGTTGCGCTCTCTCTATGTCTCTGTTTTTGTCAGCCTTGTGAGTAGAAGCATGAGTGTGTTTTGGATGTAGGTGTTGATGGTTGATGAGGTGTGTACAGACACAAACACATGGGCCTCTCTCTCCCTCTATACCCTCTGGGCCAAATACCTCTCACTCAGGTGCTTTCTTCACCTCTGGAGGGGGGATGGGGCCCTGACATGTTTGGAATGAAGGAGAGAGAGAAGGGAGGGAGGGAGGAGAGAGGTTGGGATCAAAACCATTGCCCCAGGTGAGAGAGACAGAGAGAGACAGAGAGGAATGGTGAAGATGCATTCTTCAGTGAGCTGCAGTAATCTGTTGACTGACCCTACAGATCTACAAGATAATACAGCTTTACCTCAGTCCTTCATTCAGCTTGCTGTTACAGTAGGCTGTTAGTGATACACCGCTGAGTATACAAAACATTAAGAACATCTGCTTTTTCCTTGACATAGACTGACCAGGTGAATCCAGGTGAAAGCTATGATCCCTTATTGATGTCACTTGTTAAATCCACTTCAATCAGTGCAGATGAAGGGGAGGAGACAGGTTAAAGAAGGATTTTTAAGCCTTGAGACAATTGAGACATGGATTGTGTATGTGTGCCATTCAGACGACTTGAGGCTGTTCTGTAACTCAATATTAGGAAAGTGTTCCTAATGTTTGGTGTACTCAATGTATATGCCATTTTAGCAGACACTGTTATCCAAAGGGACAAAGTAATGCGTGCATACATTTTTTACATATGGGTGGTCCCAGGTATCAAACCCACTATCCAGGTGTTGCCATGCTCTACCAACTTATCTGTGACCTCTGTGCATTGATTTAAAATCAAATCAAATGTTATTTGTCACATACACATGGTTAGCAGATGTTAATGCGAGTGTAGCGAAATGCTTGTGCTTCTAGTTCCGACAATGCAGTAATAACCAACGAGTAATTTAACCTATCAATTTCACAACAACTACCTTATACACACAAGTGTAAAGAAATGAAGAATATGTACATAAAAATATATGAATGATGGTACAGAACGGCATAGGCAAGATGCAGTAGATGGTATCGAGTACAGTATATACATATGAGATGAGTAATGTAGGGTATGTAAACATATAAAAGTGGCATTGTTTAAAGTGGCCAGTGATACATGTATTACCTCAAGATGGCAAGATGCAGTAGATGGTATAGAGTACAGTATATACATATGATATGAGTAATGTAGTGTATGTAAACATTATATGAAGTGCCATTGTTTAAAGTGGCTAGTGATACATTTTTGCATACATTTTCCATTGTTAAAGTGGCTGGAGTTGAGTCAGTATGTTGGCAGCAGCCACTCAATGTTAGTGGTGGCTGTTTAACAGTCTGATGGCCTTGAGATAGAAGCTGTTTTTCAGTCTCTCGGTCCCTGCTTTGATGCACCTGTACTGACCTCGCCTTCTGGATGATAGCGGGGTGAACAGGCAGTGGCTCGGGTGGTTGTTGTCCTTGATGATCTTTATGGCCTTCCTGTGACATCGGGTGGTGTAGGTGTCCTGATTTTGGTGATTTTTGAATCTTTCCCTATCTCCCTGTCTATCTCTCTCTTTCCCAGGTGGTCCGCGTCATCAGGTCAGCGGTGGTACTCGGTCAGGGGAGCAGGGTGGCTTCCTGCGTCCAGATCAGCTCCTGGAGGGCAGGGTGAGTTGAATATGGTGTGTGTGTGTGTGTGTCACAGGAGGCTGCTGAGGGGAGTGGTATGGAATGGTATCAAACACATGGAAACCATTTGATTTGATTTGAGTGCAATTACCATTCCATTTATTCCGTTCCAGCCAATACTAAGAGCCCGTCCTCCCCAATTAAGGTACCACCAACCTCATGTGGTTTGGTTGTGCATGTGTGATAACCTTCTGTTCTCTATCTATAGGACTCTGAGGCCATCTACCAATGGCTGTGTGAGTTCCAGCTGGAGAGCTACACTGCTAACTTCCTTACAACAGGATACGATGTGCCTACTATCAGTAGGATGACCCCAGAGGTCAGACACTGGATTGTATTACCCCATTCACACATTTATTGATTAATAACACATTTACCTCTTTTTAGGTCAACAAAATTAACGAGCATGGATTAATGTGTTCTGTAGTCAGTTTTATCATTGACAGCCTAGTCGTGGGGCTTTCTAACCTGGTGTGTGTCTCTCCAGGACCTGACAGCTATCGGTGTGACCAAGCCAGGCCACCGTAAGAAAATCTCCATGGAGATAGGTAACCTAAACATCCCAGAATGGCTACCTGACTACATCCCTGTAAGAGACTTTCACATTACCTTTGCACTCTGCACACAGTTATGGCTGATAACAACAGGCCTTTGATAGACTGCACATTTCTCTCTCTCTCTATGTCATTAATAATAATTAGTTCTTTGTGTTTCATGTACAGCTTTACAATCAGCAGTAACTGTGTTTTGTCGTACAACCATTGGACAAGAAGCACACCCTCTGTCCCTCTGTCTTTCTCTCTCTCTGTCCCTCTGTCTTTCTCTCTCTGTCTCACTCTCACTCTATTGAATAAATGCTGTTTCTTTGTTTCCCTCTCCATCTCTCTCTCATTCCCTCTGTCAGTCTGAACTGTCAGAGTGGTTGAGTGCAATTGGTCTCCCTCACTACCAGAAAAGACTGTGTGAGAACGGTTATGACACCATCAGCATCGTCAAGGATATCACATGGGAAGACTTATCAGAGATAGGAATCACTAAACTGGGTAAGGGATTTTCACACGCACGGGGACACACACTGCAGATGCACAGATGCACTGACACTAAGCAAGGTCATCTGTCTGTGAGAAGGGTGTGTGAGAGCTCTTGGACACATTCCCCCTCACCAATATAACAGCCTTGGTGTCGACAACCAATGATTTACCCTTTTAACCACTTTTTATCATCATTATTTTTCATTGTTCTTTTTCTACAATTTCTGTTGAATTTATTTTGTCTCTCTCTCTCTCTCCCAGGTCATCAGAAGAAGCTGATGTTAGCCGTGAAGCGTTTATGCGACCTGCATCGTTCTCGTCACCATGCCATTGGCTCCGGCACGCTACGGTGTAGTAAACCCCTCGCGGCTCTGGAGCTGGTGGCTATCGAGCCCCCCGAGCCCCCTGCCGACTGCTGCCCCCCATCCCCCCACACTCCCAGGACACCCCTCCTTTCCTTTCAGGACAGCGAGCTGAGCACAGAGCTTCAAAACGCCATGATGGGCAGGGCAGGAGGAGGAGGGGTGGGGATAGGGGGGTTTGGGATGGGTGTGAGAGGTGTGGTGAGGGGTGTGGTGTCGCCGATGTCACTCAGCCAGGAGAGCATTGGAACGCGCTCCCGCGGATCTGGGAATTCTGGGAATTTTTCGGGATATTCCCAAGAGCATCACCAACAGACTCTGGCATCGGCTGGAGCGTACAGTCGCTCGGACGAGAGCCTGGGGGGAGTGGGAGGAAGGTGGGCGAGACAGGAGGGAGGAGGGAGTCCAGAGAGAGACAGGCAGAGACCCACAGAGTTGTGGTCAGACCAGCTGCGCCAGCCCCCCATCACCCCTCCTCTCACCCCCAGCAAGATGCCCCGCTTCGCCTACCCAGCCGGGCCCAGTAAACCCAAACCCTGCCAGTCCCCTGCCCACGCCCACCGCCCCTCCTTCTCTCCCCAGGCCTCCCACACACAGAGGACCTTCAGTTACCTCCACACCCAGGGAGGAGGTACCGATCTGGGCCAGCGTGGTCTACCCAAGCCCCATGCTGGAGCTGTCCCCCTCCCAGGACTAGAGGCCCTTAAGGGCCCTAAGAAACGCACCCAGAGTCTGACCCACTATTCCCTGTCAGATGGAGAACCGGAAGACGACGAGTTATCGGCGCAGGAATCCGTTCCCCCGGTGACCATGCCCTCGTATGCCACACTAGGGCGCAAACCAGGCCGCGGTCAATCCTCCGCAGTCCAACGCCACATCAGCCGGAGCCACACATTCGCTGTGCGCTCTCGCCACAAAGGCCCGCCCCCACCGCCACCTAGGAGGTTGAGCTCAGTGAGTGGCAGCCAGGCCAACGAATCAGGAGGAGCGGCAGTAGTGTCAGTGGAGGTGGAGGTGCCAGGGGTGGAGACTGAGAGTGCAGGCAGTGTGAGGAGCATCGCAGCCAGGCTACAGGGGTCCGGGCCCAGGGGCAGTCCCCCTAAGGGGGTAGAGTTATCCTCCCCACGCACCCCCACCCTCGCCTCCCACAAACCTGTACCCGCTCTGGGGCTGGAAGGCCTGAGGAGGATGGGGAGCGAGCGGAGGGATAGAGATGGAGGGATAGAGAGAATCCAAGAAGAGGAGGGGGAGAGAGGGAGGAAGAGTGGTTCAGTATTGGAAAGCTCTACGTCGCTTCAGAGGAGCTCCAGTGAGAATCTCCCCTTCGCAGAGGAGGGCAACCTCACCATCAAACAGCGGCCCAGGTTGGGAGCAGGTTGCCAGGCAGAGCCTGAAATCCAACCCCAGGCTTCTCTAGAAGACCCAAAGATGCAGCCCCCAAAGTCCCTGGAGGTCCCAGAGTTCAACCTCAAAGAGTCGGACACGGTCAAACGGCGGCGTCAGCCCAAAGACCGGGACACACACACACTGGACGAGATCTTCACCCCCAGCGAAGATGACGCACACACACAGCCCCACACACACAGCCGGTCCAACGGCTTCCACACACACACAAACAGAGACATAAAGAGTGAGGAGGAAGCAGGTGTGGGGTCAGAGCGCAGTTTACAGAGAGTAGGATCGACAGGGAAAGGCCAGAAACCACCTCTGTCCTCCAAACCAACCAGCCCTCCACTCAAACCAGCTGGTCAACAGATACACACAACTACATCTAAACCAGGCAGTCAACCGATACACACAACTACATCTAAACCAGGCAGTCAACAGAAGACAGCAACAACGTCCAAATTAACCACTCCTATACCAGCCAATCAACAAATACACACAACTTCATCAAGACCAGCCAGTCAACAGACACGGGCAACTATCCATATACCAGCCAGCCCACAAAATACACACACAACCAACTCTATACCAATCAATCCACAGAAACTAGTAACAGCAACCAAACCAGCCAGTCCACAGAAAACAATAACATCCAAGCCAGTAAATCACCAGACGCCTGCTACTGTCTCTAGACTTCCCCAGCGCAGCACATCCATAACGTCAGCCCCTACAGCCCGTTCCCCTGGTGTGACTCTCAATGTGGTCCAGAGTGTGGTTTTCACTTCCCCAGCCCAGGCAGCCCCCGTTTCATCCTACCACACCTCAGGGCCTCCAGGCCAGGCAGGGCGAGCAGTAAAGGCCCAGGCTGGTAAGGCCTGCTCGGAGGTACTGGTTCAGAGGAGGCTGGATGAGACCAGCACGTCACTCGAGGAAGCGTTGAAAGATGTAGAGAGGAAACTGGCTCAGGACGACACTAACGGGTAAGACACACACACATGCGGCAGACACATATACACACACACACACTCACTGTGTTAACACTCTCCTCTCTCTATTCCAGTGACAGCGGCACAGTGAAAGCAGCAGGGAATATTCTGGATGAAATCGGCAACATGTTTGGTGACCTCGCTGACCAGCTGGATGCCATGTTGGATTAAATCCTCTTCATTTCACTCAAGGCAAACTGAATAGGATCAGCTGGGTTCAATGGATTGGGTTGAGTTGCCTAGATACCTAGGCTTTGACCCAAATGGCACCCTATTCACTATATAGTGCACTACTTTGGACCAGAGCCCTATGTGCCCTGGTCAAAAGTATTGCACTATATAGGGAATTAGCGAGCCATGCAGAACGGTGCCCTAAACTTGCTTAGACTGATCTGCATGTTTCCAACATCCACTCTCATAGGGTGGATGACAGAAAGTACGAGGGAGCCATAGGGAGAGGGGAGCCGTAGGGTTGAGGAGAGCAGGGAGGCACAATGTGGAGAGCAGATATCTTACACAAACACTTTGTCATCAGAATCTTTTACGCAAGCGCTTACTGAGGGATACACCTTACTGAGGGATACACCTTACTGAGGGATACACCTTACTGAGGGATACACCTTACTGAGGGAAACACCTTACTGAGGGATACACCTTACTGAGGGATACACCTTACTGAGGGATACACCTTACTGAGGGATACACCTTACTGAGGGAAACACCTTACTGAGGGATACACCTTACTGAGGGATACACCTTACTGAGGGATACACCTTACTGAGGGATACACCTTACTGAGGGATACACCTTACTGAGGGATACACCTTACTGAGGGATACACCTTACTGAGGGAAACACCTTACTGAGGGATACACCTTACTGAGGGATACACCTTACTGAGGGATACACCTTACTGAGGGATACACCTTACTGAGGGATACACCTTACTGAGGGATACACCTTACTGAGGGAAACACCTTACTGAGGGATACACCTTACTGAGGGATACACCTTACTGAGGGATACACCTTACTGAGGGATACACCTTACTGAGGGATACACCTTACTGAGGGAAACACCTTACTGAGGGATACACCTTACTGAGGGATACACCTTACTGAGGGAAACACCTTACTGAGGGATACACCTTACTGAGGGATACACCTTACTGAGGGAAACACCTTACTGAGGGAAACACCTTACTGAGGGATACACCTTACTGAGGGAAACACCTTACTGAGGGATACACCTTACTGAGGGAAACACCTTACTGAGGGATACACCTTACTGAGGGATACACCTTACTGAGGGATACACCTTACTGAGGGATACACCTTACTGAGGGATACACCTTACTGAGGGATACACCTGTGGGTTGTGTTGTTGGAATAGCATCAATGAGAGGCACAAACACCAGGACTTATCTAAACTGAAGCACATAACCCTGGATCAATGGTTTTGCTAGGCAGACAGCACAATAACACAGAAAAGTGTACTGTGATTTATGACATCGAGCACTGGTTTATGACAGAGCATGCGTTGCTTTGCTACAGCTTTGCGCTGAGCCAACTAGATTTTACCAACGGGAATAAGGGTCCATTTTTAACATGTATGTATTGTAAGTTGTATTATATTCTCGTCTTAAACTTTACCCAATGTTACGTTAAAAAGTGTGTCAATATTTTTAGCATGAGATAAATCTTTAACGTTCCTGAAAACTGAGAATTTAGTTTACTTTGCATTTGTTTTAACAAAGGGAGCACCTATTTACTTCAATGTTAAGTGTAACTATGGCATTTCAAAAGTACTTTAATTTGTTTCATCTTATGTTATTTAACATGTAATATACTATAGTTTGGTTGATTATTGTTTGAGTTGGGTAAGTATCTATAAGATGACATATCTGAATTAAATTCCATGCACATTTTTTTTTTAATGGTTTACCAAAGTGGAAATCCAGTGTTAGCTCTCCAAAGGCTTCAAAACAACATTTGGGGGTGGGGGGGGGGGGTGTTGCAGTATGTTATCTAAGTTTTGGTCGCATACACAGTTTAGCGGGTGCAGCGAAATACTTATGTTTCTAGCACCTAACAATGCAGACAAATGTTAGACAATTAAAATGTAAGGAGGGGAAAAAGAAAATCAAGAATGGTGGGATGAATCTGATTAACAACCCAAATAGCAGTAATCAACTGTACAGGTGTTTATACTACTGACAAGTACAGTGGCAAGAAAGAGTATGTGAACCCTTTAGAAATACCTGGATTTCTGCATAAATTGGTCATAAAATTTGATCTGAACTTCATCTAGGTCACAACAATAGACAAACAGTCTGCTTAAACTAATAACACAAACAATACTTTTTCACGTCTTTATTGAACACACCGTGTAAACATTCACAGCGCAGGGTGGAAAAAGTATGTGAACCCTTGGATTTAATAACTGGTTGACCCTCCTTTGGCAGCAATAACCTCAACCAAATGTTTTCTGTAGTTGTGGATCAGACCTGCACAACAGTCAGGAGGAATTTTGGACCATTCCTCTTTACAAAACTGTTTCAGTTCAGCAATATTCTTGGGATGTCTGGTGTGAACCGCTTTCTTGAGGTCATGCCACATCATCTCAATCGGGTTGAGGTCAGGACTCTGACTGGGCCACTCCCGAAGGTGTATTTTCTTCTGTTGAATCCATTCTGTTGTTGATTTACTTCTGTATTTTGGGTTGTTGTCCTGTTGCATCACCCAACTTCTGTTGAGCTTCAATTGGCAGTCAGATAGCCTAACATTTTCCTGCAAAATGTCTTGATAAACTAGGGAATTCATTTTTCCGCCGATGATAGCAAGCTGTCCAGGCCCTGAGGCATCAAAGCAGCCACAAACCATGACGCTCCCTCCACCAAACTTTACATAAGGGATGAGGTTTTGATGTTGGTGTGCTGTGCCTTTTTCCTCCACACAGTGTTGTGTGTTTCTTCCAAACAACTCAACTGTAGTTTCATCTGTCCACAGAATATTTTGCCAGTAGCGCTGGAACATCCAGGTGCATTTTTGCAAACTTCAGATGCGCAGCAATGTTTTTTTTGGACCGCAGTGGCTTCTTCCGTGGTGTCCTCCCATAAACACCATTCTTGTTTAGTGTTTTACATATCGTAGACTCATCAACAGAGATGTTAGCGTGTTCCAGAGATTTCTGTAAGTCTTTAGCTGACACTCTAGGATTCTTCTTAGACCTCATTGAGCATTCTGCACTGTGATCTTGCAGTCATCTTTGCAGGATGGCCACTCCTAAGAAAAGTAGCAACAGTACTGAACTTTCTCATTTTATAGACAATTTGTCTTACCGTGGACTGATGAACAGCAAGGCTTTTAGAGATAATTTTGTAACCCTTCCCAGCTTTATGCAAGTCAACAGTTCTTAATCTTAGGTCTTCTGAGATCTCTTTTGTTCAAGGCATTGTTCACATCAGGCAATGCTTCTTGTGAATAGCAAAATCAAAATTTTGTGAGTGTTTTTTTATAGGGCAAGGCAGCTCTAACCAACATCTCCAATCTCGTCTCATTGATTGGACTCCAGGTTAGGTGACTCCTGACTCCAATTAGCTTTTGGAGAAGTCATTAGCCTAAGGGTTCACATACTTTTTCCAACCTACACAGTGAATGTTTAAATGATGTATTCAATATAGACAAGAAAAATACAATCATTTGTGTGTTATTAGCACACTATATTTTCTATTGTTGTTTTTTAGATGAAGATCAGATCAAATTTGATGACCAATTTATGCAGAAATCCCAGTAATTCCAAAGGGTTCACATACTTTTTCTTGCCACTGTATAGGCTGTGAGGTGGGTAGTATACACACCACGAGGTTGGTGGCACCTTAATTGGGGAGGATCGTGGTAATAGTTGAAGCAGAATCAGTGGAATGGTATCAAATACAGCAAAAGCTCCATTCCAGCCATTATTAGGAGCCGTCCTCCCCTCAGTAGCCTCCACTGATACACACCTTAACATTATAACAGGCTTGGATGGCTCTCGCAGGGGTGGGCAATTCCAGTCCTCGAGGGCCTGATTGGCGTCACAGTTTTGCCCCAGCTCCAGCTAACACACCTGACTCCAATAATCACCTGATCATGATCTTCAGTATAGAATGCAATTTGATTAATCAGCTGTGTTTGCTAGGGATGGAGAAAAAAGTGTGACACCAATCAGGCCCTCGAGGACTGGAATTGCCCACCCCTGCACGGAAGTCTACTGCATAGCCTCAGAGTACTGTACATTGAACTGGACTGTAGTAATGTAACCTACAGTAAACCCTGACCTAGTTGAAACAATAACAAAGCGCCCCTGTTTTGGTAAAAAGATGAGGGATGGGGCTTGATAAATCTAACCACTCAAATGTATAGACAGAGCTATGGATGGCAAGCACTGACCATCCATGATATCAACATTATACACTGAGTATACAAAACATTAAGAACACCTGCTCTTTCCATGACATAGACTAATCAGGTGAAAGCTATGATCTCTTTATCAATGTCACTTGTTAAATCCACTTCAAGCAGTGTAGATGAATGGGAGGAGACACGTTAAAGAAGGAAAATTGAGACATGGCTTGTGTATGTGTGCCGTTGATTGAAGTGTCTTTCAACAGGGTATGGTAGTAGGTGCCAGGTGCACCGGTTTCAGTGTGTCAACAACTGCAACGCTGCTGGGTTTGTCATGCTCAACAGTTTCCATGTGTATCAAGAATGGTCCACCACCCATAAGACATCCAGCCAACTTGACACAACTGTAGGAAGCATTGGTGTCGACATGGGCCAGCATCTCTGTGGAACGCTTGACACCTTGTAGAGTCCATGCCCCAACGAATTGAGGCTGTTCTGAGGACAGGGGAGGGGGTTCCTGTTTGGTGTACTCAGTGTTGTTTTAACCATGTTTTGAGGCTATAGTGTTTGTTTACATTTACTTTGTTTACAAACATTTGAGTAAAACAAGCTTATATTTTGGATTCTGAAGATAGTTGTTCAAAGCTCATGAGGCATTTATAAGTTATATTCCACAATCAATGGGTACATACTGTATCATGAATTTATAAGGCCAAAATTGTATGTAGCCACTGCAGAAAACAAATCTAACTTTGTTTCTCCAATGCTGTTCCAGCAATTGTTATCAGAAACTGGGGTGGGTCTTGGCAAATGTAACTGCCACTTGAATTCTGTGGTAACCAGTGCCACCCCAAAACCAAAGAAAAGGGGCGGATTTGGGCCCATTTCAGTGATGTTTCTTCAAGAGAGAAAGCCGCTTTCGAATGTATTTAACATTCATGAATGTTTCTGAAAAAGTGTTCTTGTTACAATGACTACATCGACTGACTTTTTATTTTGTAAAAAAAAAACATTTACTTATTTATTTATATGCACCTTCTCTGTCATATGTCATGTCAACAACATTGTATTATTTATATTAGCATTCATATAACAAAAGTCCATGATTATAAAATTCCATAATAGTTTTGTAGTCATATAGCTGTGATATTGTACTGCGCTTAATATTATGTGTATACAGTTGAAGTCGGAAGTTTACATACACCTTAGCCAAATACATTTAAACTCAGTTTTTCACAATTCCTGACATTTAATCCTAGTAAAAATTCCCTGTTTTAGGTCAGTTAGGATCACCACTTTATTTTAAGAATGTGAAATGTCAGAATAATAGTAGAGAGAATGATTTATTTCAGCTTTTATTTCTTTCATCATATTCCCAGTGGGTCAGAAGTTTACATACACTCAATTAGTATTTGGTAGCATTGCCTTTAAATTATTAACGTTTCGGGTAGCCTTCCACAAGCTTCCCACAATAAGTTGGCTGAATTTTGGCCCATTCATCCTGACAGAGCTGGTGTAACTGAGTCAGGTTTGTAGGCCTCCTTGCTCACACACACTTTTTCAGTTCTGCCAACAAATGTTCTATGTGATTGAGGTCAGGGCTTTGTGATGGCCACTCCAATACCTTGACTTTGTTGTCCTTAAACCATTTTGCCACAACTTTGGAAGTATGCTTGGGGTCATTGTCCATTTGGAAGACCCATTTGCAACCAAGCTTTAACTTCCTGACTGATGTCTTGAAATGTTGCTTCAATATATCCACATAATTTTCCATCCTCCATCTATTTTGTGAAGTGCACCAGTCCCTCCTGCAGCAAAGCACCCCCACAACATGATGCTGCCACCCCCATGCTTCACGGTTGGGATCGTGGTCTTCGGCTTGCAAGCCTCCCCCTTTTTCTTCCAAACATAACGATGGTCATTATGACCAAACAGTTCTATTTTTGTTTCATCAGACCAGAGGACATTTCTCCAAAAAGTACGATCTTTGTCCCCATGTGCAGTTGCAAACCGTAGTCTGGCTTTTTTATGGCGGTTTTGGAGCAGTGGCTTCTTCCTTGCTGAGTGGCCTTTCAGGTTATGTCGATATAGGACTGGTTTTACTGTGGATATAGATACTTTTGTACCTGTTTCCTCCAGCATCTTCACAAGGTTATTTGCTGTTCTGGGATTCATTTGCACTTTTCGCACCAAAGTACATTCATCTCTAGGAGACAGAACGCGTATCCTTCCTGAGCAGTATGACGGCTGCGTGGTGTTTATACTTGCGTACTATTGTTTGTACAGATGAACGTGGTACCTTCAGGCATTTGGAAATTGCTTCCAAGGATGAACCAGACTTGTGGAAGTCTACAATGTTTTTCTTGGCTGATTTCTTTTAATTTTCCCATGATGTCAAGCAAAGATGCACTGAGTTTGAAGGTAGGCCTTGAAATACATCCACAGGTACACCTCCAATTGACTCAAATTATGTCAATTAGCCTATCAGAAGCTTCTAAAGCCATGACATCATTTTCTGGAATTTTCCAAGCTGTTTAAAGGCACAGTCAACTTAGTGTATGTAAACTTCTGACCCACTGGAATTGTGATACAGTGAATTATAAGTGAAATAATGTCTGTAAACAATTGTTTGAAAAAGGACTTGTGTCATGCACAAAGTAGATGTCCTAACCGACTTGCCAAAACTAAAGTTTGTTAACAAGAAATTTGTGGAGTGGTTGAAAAACGAGTTTTAATGACTCCAACCTAAGTGTATGTAAACTTCCGACTTCAACTGTAGATGGGGGCAAAGTGACCATGCATAGATAATAAACCGCAAGTAACAGCAGTGTAAAGCTGGGGGGTTCAATGCAAATAGTCCGGGTAGCCATTTGATTAGCACTGTACTCTATGTATGCACAGTAGGATAGTATTGTATCTAGGAGGAGTTCCGACTTCAACTGTAGCTGCTTCTGCTTCATGCAGTGTTTACTACTTTCATCAGATAGTGGGCCTCCCAAATGCCACCATATTTCGTATTTAGTGCACTACTTTTGACCAGGGCACTTCATTGGAAATAGGGTGGCATTTTGGAATTGGGATGCAGACATAGTTACTTTTACTCAAGCATTAAATAGCCAGTATACTCAGGTTCTACAGTACAGTCCCCATCAATACTGCAATTATACACTTCACAAAAATATAAAACGCAACATGTAAAGTATTGGTCCTATGTTTCATCAGCTGAATTAAAAGATACCAGAAATGTTCCATACGCACTAAATTTGGTGCACACATTTGTATACATTCCTGTTAGTGAGCCTTTCTCCTTTGCCAAGATAATCCATCCACCTGACAGGTGTGGCATATCAATAAGCTGATTAAGCCACATGATCATTACACAGGTACACATTGTGCTGGGCACAATAAAAGGCCACTCAAAAATGTGCAGTTTTGTCACACAACGCCACAGATGTCTCAAGTTGAGGGAGCGTGCAATTAGCATGCTGACTGCAGGAATGTCCACCAGCGCTGTTGCCAGATAATTGAATGTTAATTTCTCTACAATAAGCCCCCTCCGTCATTTTCAAGAATTCGGTAGTACGACCAATCGGCCTCACAACCGCAGACCACGTGTATGGCGTCGTGTGGGTGAGCAGTTTGCTGATATCAACATTGTAAACAGAGTGCCCCATGGTGGCGGTGGGGTTATAGTATGGACAGGCATAAGCTACAGACAATAGATTAGGGCATAATTTATTTATTTCAATTGACTGATTTCCTCATTAACTGTAACTCAGTAAATCTTTGAAATCGTATGTTGCGTTTATATTTTTGTTCAGTTATATATGAGCTCTGGAAAAAATTAGGAGACCACTGCAAAATTATCAGTTTCTCTGATTTTACTATTTATAGGTATGTGTTTGGGTAAAATTAATTTTTGTTTTATTCTATAAACTTGACGTTTTCCCAAATAAAAATATTGTCATTTAGAGCATTTATTTGCAGAAAATGACAACTGGTCAAAATAACAAAAAAAGATGCAGTGTTGTCAGACCTCGAATAATGCAAAGAAAATATGTTCATATTAATTTTTAAACACAATACTAATGTTTTAACTTGGGAAGAGTTCAGAAATCAAGATTTGGTGGCATAACCCTGATTTTCAACCGCAGCTTTCATGCGTCTTGACATGCTCTCCACCAGTCTTTCACGTTGATGTTGGGTGACTATGCCACTCTAGGCGCAAAAATTCAAGCAGCTCGGCTTTTGATGGCTTGTGACCATCCATCTTCCTCTTGATCACATTCCATAGGTTTTCAATGGGGTTCAGGTCTGGAGATTGGGCTAGCCATGACAAGGGTCTTGATCTGGTGGTCCTCCATCCACACCTTGATTGACCTGGCTGTGTGGCACGGAGCATTGTCCTGCTGGAAAAACCAATCCTTTTGCAGTGGTCTCTTAATTTTTTCCAGAGCTGTGTGTAGGTGTGCACACACAAATAACATATTGGTTTCCTTATACTGTAAAACAGTCTATGGACAAGGTAAGACAACAATCCATGATTAAAGTTGTCTTCACCTGGCCACTGTCTATAAATGCAAATTTATGTAATTTGGGTGAATGATTACTCATTCTTAGGGCCGAAGCGATAAAAATGTTAAAAGTTACTTTCTGATTGAGCTGATCTATGCTGTGTTTACCGTGAATGCAGTCTGCACTAACTTGGAAATATTGCCGTTACATTTCAATCACGCTGTACTGCTGAACTTCCGCAATACGGATTGAATAGAGCCCTAAAACCTCTTACTGTAAATAACCTTATTAACATTAACTACAGTGTTAAAGAACAACAAAAAATGACACTTTACTAACAGGAATTGTAAGAACTGTAAAGTGTGAAGTTTTTTATTTTAGGCTTCATTCTAATGTCAGAACATTGTTCTAGAGCACTAGCTATTGACTTGCTGATTGGTCTGTGTTGTTTGTGATGCACGCCCACCTGCTTACTCATCAGTTTACTGTTTAAACCATTAAAAAAGGGAGAATCTAAAACAGTTGTTTTCCTTTCTGAGATCCCACAGAGAACGCATGGTGAGACACACACAAAAAGGGTTAAAGAAGATAGACAAAAAGACAACATGTTTGATCCCAAATTTATAACTGTCATCCTCATCAATACAACTCAGCCCTTCTACCAGTGTACAAAAGCCTTCACACCCAGTAGCTCTCCAGGACCAGAGTTGGAGTTGATCCCTGGTCTATACTATAGCACCTAGTGGCGCCCTGGACCAGAGCTAACTGACACAAAGTAGGAAATGACTGATACACTGTACAGTTGGCTAACATTCCATTCAACCAAGAGTCTATTCAGAAACAAACAAACTGAGGATTTCTTTCTTTAAGACACAATTCACTATGTACAAATCTAATGAAAGAAACATAAAATTATATTTTCATGTCATTCGTTGAGAATGGCAGGGGGGGAAAAATGATACAAATATAAACTATTTAAGATTTTACAATAGGTGTGATTGAACACCGGTTTGGACAGGTTGTTAACCCAGGAATGTTTCAACTTTACATTAAGATAGAATGGTTAACTTTGGATTCAAAAATCTAGAACCACATATATGACCATGTCACATTTAGAACAGAATTGAATGTATTTTAAATTCCCCATCTAAGAATTGACATGACAAAATCTTCAAATAGACAGGGTAGTAAACATCACACCAAAGTAAACCAGTGGTCAGCATTAGAACGATACAATTCCTGAACAAATTCAGTAATATTTGCCAAACAGACGTGTAGACCACATAGGTGATAAATGCTTAGACAATGGTCTTGTATTGCTAAGAATTCAACAGATCATCTGTCGTTCATCTAGTCAGAAGTACTAAAGCATGAAAGTCTCTGGAAATAATATTGAAGATGAATCAGTCATCCACAAAGCTCCATCAGTTCCAGCTTGCTATTGGCTAGCTCATGATTTTATAAGGAAGTATTGCGACCACCAACCAACCAGATTAAAAGACTGACAACACACCTTGACACTTTCTAGCAATGTTTATTCCTTTATCATTTTCCCTGCATCCCATAATCTCTTATTTTGTCATCATCTTACTCTACTAGAGGTCAAATGTACATTGTTTTTCCAACTTCTAATTGTTTCTTATTCAGGAGTGGAAAACCCCTAAATTAACACATGATGAAAATCATGAAATCACAACCAATAACACTTTGACGTGTGTGTGTGTGTGTGTGTGTGTGTGTGTGTGTGTGTGTGTGTGTGTGTGTGTGTGTGTGTGTATGCGCACGTTTGGAGAGAGCAAAAGGTCGACAAAAAGGAGGAAGGAAATAAGTGGTTTATAGGTTACTGAAGAGTTCATTCCTCTTGCGCCAGTCCATGGCAGGGACTTTCTTGGCTGAACGTTTCTGGTGAGCCCTCTCCTTGGCCTGGGCTAGAGACATGCTGAGGGCTAGGCCTGCATCAGACTCCTTAGCCGGAACCACCTGGAATTGTACCTGCAAGCCAATACACACACACACACACACACACACACAGAGAGCGAGAGAGACACAGAGAGAGAGAGAGAGAGAGACAGACACAGAGAGAGACAGAGTTACTCATTAGATATTCCACTGACAAAAATGTTCACCACTGGGGGCGGCAGTAGCCTAGTGGTTACAGCGTTGGGCCAGTAACCGAAAGGTTGCTAGATCGAATCCCAGAGCTGACAAGGTAAAAATCTGTCGTTCTGCCCCTGAACAAGGCAGTTAACCCACTGTTCCATTGTAAATAAGAATTTGTTCTTAACTGACTTGCCTAGTTAAATAAAGGTTAAATATAAATACAAAAAAATTACACACAGTCTTGTATAACTACCCTTGTGGGTACACGATTCAGTCCCATTCAAAATCCTATTTTCCTTAACTGTAACCCTAAAAACGTAACACTAATTCTAACCTTTACCATAAACACCCTAGAAATATAATTTTACCTTGTAGGGACTAACAAAATGTCCCCAGTTGGCTAAATGTTTGTTTACTATTGCTGTGGATACTTCTGGTCCCTTACAAGTATAGTTAAACACGTCCACACACACACACACACACACACACACCTCTGGTGGAGGGGTGCTGGCAGTGGCTGTTGGTAGAGAGCCAGTGGAGGAAGCGCTGGATGTAGACGAACTGACGGACACCTTAGGCTTTACCCCCACCTGTAGAGATAGGGGGACACACACACATTAGAAACACACCTTATCGTTCACCTGTACAGACAAACACATTATCGTTCACCTGCATCACACACACACACCAGATAAACACACCTATGAAACACACATTCCAGTACATTGAAATCACACCAATCACCAGCGGCCACAAGGAGTCAGGATTCACCATGCAGTGCCCTACTTTATTTATTTCACCTTTATTTAACCAGGTTGGCAAGTTGAGAACAAGTTCTCATTTACAACTGCGACCTGGCCAAGATAAAGCAGTTCGACACATATAACACAGAGTTACACATGGAGTAAAACAAACATACAGTCAATAATACAGTAGAAAAATAAGTCTATATACAATGTGAGCAACTGAGGTGAGATAAGGGAGGTTAAGGCAATAAATAGGCCATAGTGGCGAAGTAAATACAATATAGCAATTACAACACTGGAATGGTAGATTTGACAGTAGATGAGTGTGCAAAGTAGAAATACCCGGGGTGCAAAGGAGCAAAATAAATACAGTAGGGGAAGAGGTAGTTGTTTGGGCTATTTATAGATGGGCTATGTACAGGTGCAGTGATCTGTGAGCTGCTCTGACAGCTGGTGCTTAAAGCTAGTGAGGGAGATAAGTGTTTCCAGTTTCAGAGATTTTTGTAGTTCATTCCAGTCATTGGCAGCAGAGAACTGGAAGGAGAGGCGGCCAAAGGAGGAATTGGCTTTGGGGGTGATAAGTGAGATATACCTGCTGGAACGCGTGCTACGGGTGGGTGCAGCTATGGTGACCAGCGAGCAGAGATAAGGCGGGACATTACCTAGCAGGGTCTTGTAGATGACCTGTAGCCAGTGGGTTTGGCAACGAGTATGAAGTGAGGGCCAGCCAACGAGAGCATACAGGTCGCAGTGGTGGGTAGTATATGGGGCTTTGGTGACAAAACAGATGGCACTGTGATAGACTGCATCCAATTTATTGAGTAGGGTATTGGAGGCTATTTTGTAAATTACATCGCCGAAATCGAGGATCGGTAGGACGGTCAGTTTTACAAGGGTATGTTTGGCAGCATGAGTGAAGGATGCTTTGTTTGCGAAATAGGAAGCCAATTCTAGATTTAACTTTGGATTGGAGATGTTTTATGTGAGTCTGGAAGGAGAGTTTACAGTCTAACCAGACACCTAGGTATTTGTAGTTGTCCACATATTCTAAGTCAGAACAGTCCAGAGTAGTGATGCTGGACGGGCGGGCAGGTGCAGGCAGCGATCGGTTGAAGAGCATGTATTTAGTTTTACTTGTATTTAAGAGCAGTTGGAGGCCACGGAAGGAGAGTTGTATGGCATTGAAGCTCGTCTGGAGGGTTGTTTACAGTGTCCAAAGAAGGGCCAGAAGTATACAGAATGGTGTCGTCTGCGTAGAGGTGGATCAGAGACTCACCAGCAGCAAGTGACATTGATATATACAGAGAAGAGAGTCGGCCCAAGAATTGAACCCTGTGGCACCCCCATAGAGACTGCCAGAGGCCCGGACAACAGGCCCTCCGATTTGACACACTGAACTCTATCAGAGAAGTAGTTGGTGAACCAGGCGAGGCACTCATTTGAGAAACCAAGGCTGTTGAGTCTGCCGATGAGGATGTGGTGATTGACAGAGTCGAAAGCCTTGGCCAGATCAATGAATACAGCTGCACACTATTGTTTCTTATCGATGGCGGTCAAGATATCGTTTAGAACCTTGAGCGTGGCTCAGGTGCACCCATGACCAGCTCTGAAACCAGATTGCATAGCAGAGAAGGTACGGTGGGATTCGAAATGGTTGGTGATCTGTTTGTTAACTTGGCTTTCGAAGACCTTAGAAAGGCAGGGTAGAGGCCTTCCGGGTGGCGCAGTGGTCTAGGGCACTGCATCGCAGCGCTAGCTGTGCCACCAGAGACTCTGGGTTCGCGCTCAGGCTCTGTCGTAGCCGGCCGCGACCGGGAGGTCCATGGGGCGACACACAATTGGCCTAGCGTCGTCCGGGTTAGGGAGGGTTTGGCCGGTAGGGATATCCTTGTCTCATCGCGCACCAGCGACTCCTGTGGCGGGCCGGGCGCAGTGTACGCTAACCAAGGCAGCTAGGTGCACGGTGTTTCCTCCGACACATTGGTGCGGCTGGCTTCCGGGTTGGAGGCACGCTGTGTTAAGAAGCAGTGCGGCTTGGTTGGGTTGTGTTTCGGAGGACGCATGGCTTTCGACCTTCGTCTCTCCCGAGCCCGTACGGGAGTTGTAGCGATGACAAGAGTAATTACTAACAATTGGATACCACGAAAATTGGGGAGAAAAGGGGGTAAAATTAAATTAAAAAATTAAAAAAGGCAGGGTAGGATAGATATAGGTCTGTAGCAGTTTGGGTCAAGAGTCCCCCCCTTTGAAGAGAGGGATGATCGCAGCTGCTTTCCAATCTTTGAGAATCTCAGACGACACAAAAGTGGTTGAACAGGCTAGTAATAGGGGTTGCAACAATTGCGGCAGATCATTTTAGAAAGAGTCCAGACTAGCTCTCGTCCATCTCTTCTCATTAACAGAATTACCAGTAGGCTTCAGGAATTATAGAGGCTCCCTCAGGGCTGGGCAGAGAGAGCACACTGGCTCACTATATCCACCACTCTGATTGACAGTTACCATGGCGACAGGGCCAGCCACGATGTCATCGCTACCAATCCCCTACGCTTGTTCCCTATAAAGTAATAGTGTGCTTTTAATCAGAGACAAAATGTAGTGCCCTTTTAAGGGGATAGAGTACCATTTGGGACACAGACTTAGTGTCCCTACATTCAGCCCATCTGCTCTCAATGAGGTATGATTATAGTGAATGATCCTACTGACATCACACACCCATCTTATCTAGCCAAAGACTTATTTAGGTTTCTGATTTACCAAATAAATAATTAAAGCTCTGAAATATGTGAGTGTTCGGGAAAGAGAGATAGAGTGAGCGAGACAGACAAGGCGAGTGGATTTTCCCCCACACCACACAGTCCTCCTCACCTCCTCTTCTGCTCCTCCATCCGACACAGGTTCAGGAAGAGGTCCTAGAGGAAACAGCAGGACAATATCTTGTTTTATTGACATTGTTAATAAGGAATGGGGACACAAACGGCAGATAAACGCCTTATTTGGAACCACAGTCCTCCCTTCACTCCTGTGCTGTATGAGGTCAGTGGTATTGACTAAATCAGACTAATAAATAGTGGAAATTAGATATCTGAATAAAGGGTTTGACTCCTCTGTCCCGGATCTTTAGAGCCCTTTGCTTCCTCCACACCACAGCTGTCACTGTGGATACGGTTGCAATGACTTCATCTTTAAAGAGAAGGCTTATTGGCTTGTTCTAGTCCTGATGCCAGCCAGCTAGTCCTCCACCCAAACTTCAGTTTAATCATTAACTTCAACAACGCTGCTCTGTCTGTGAATATCTGTGTGTGTGTGTGTATATATATATATATATATACACAGTGGGGAGAACAAGTATTTGATACACTGCCGATTTTGCAGGTTTTCCTACTTACAAAGCATGTAGAGGTCTGTCATTTTTATCATAGGTACACTTCAACTGTGAGAGACGGAATCTAAAACAAAAATCCATAAAATCACATTGTATGATTTTTAAATAATTAATTTGCATTTTATTGCATGACATAAGTATTTGATCACCTACCAACCAGTAAGAATTCCAGCTCTCACAGACCTGTTAGTTTTTCTTTAAGAAGCCCTCCTGTTCTCCACTCATTACCTGTATTAACTGCACCTGTTTGAACTCGTTACCTGTATAAAAGACACCTGTCCACACACTCAATCAAACAGATTCCAACCTCTCCACAATGGCCAAGACCAGAGAGCTGTGTAAGGACATCAGGGATAAAATTGTAGACCTGCACAAGGCTGGGATGGGCTACAGGACAATAGGCAAGCAGCTTGGTGAGAAGGAAACAACTGTTGGCGCAATTATTAGAAAATGGAAGAAGTTCAAGATGACGGTCAATCACCCTCGGTCTGGGGCTCCATGCAAGATTTCACCTCGTGGGGCATCAATGATCATGAGGAATGTGAGGGATCAGCCCAGAACTACACGGCAGGACCTGGTCAATGACCTGAAGAGAGCTGGGACCACAGTCTCAAAGAAAACCATTAGTAACACACTACGCCGTCATGGATTAAAATCCTGCAGCGCACGCAAGGTCCCCCTGCTTAAGCCAGTGCATGTCCAGGCCCGTCTGAAGTTTGCCAATGACCATCTGGATGATCCAGAGGAGGAATGGGAGAAGGTCATGTGGTCTGATGAGACAAAAATAGAGCTTTTTGGTCTAACTCCACTCGCCGTGTTTGGAGGAAGAAGAAGTATGAGTACAACCCCAAGAACACCATCCCAACCGTGAAGCATGGAGGTGGAAACATCATTCTTTGGGGATGCTTTTCTGCAAAGGGGACAGGACGACTGCACCGTATTGAGGGGAGGATGGATGGGGCCATGTATCGCGAGATCTTGGCCAACAACCTCCTTCCCTCAGTAAGAGCATTGAAGATGGGTCATGGCTGGGTCTTCCAGCATGATAACGACACGAAGCACACAGCCATGGCAACTAAGGAGTGGCTCCGTAAGAAGCATCTCAAGGTCCTGGAGTGGCCTAGCCAGTCTCCAGACCTGAACCCAATAGAAAATCTTTGGAGGGAGCTGAAAGTCCGTATTGCCCAGCGACAGCCCCGAAACCTGAAGGATCTGGAGAAGATCTGTAGGGAGGAGTGGGCCAAAATCCCTGCTGCAGTGTGTGCAAACCTAGTCAAGAACTACAGGAAACGTATGATCTCTGTAATTGCAAACAAAGGTTTCTGTACCAAATATTAAGTTCTGCTTTTCTGATGTATCAAATACTTATGTCATGCAATAAAATGCAAATTAATTACTTAAAAATCATACAATGTGATTTTCTGGATTTTTGTTTTAGATTCCGTCTCTCATAGTTGAAGTGTACCTATGATAAAAATTACAGACCTCTACATGCTTTGTAAGTAGGAAAACCTGCAAAATCGGCAGTGTATCAAATACTTGTTCTCCCCACTGTATATACATACACACACACACATATATATATATATATATATATACACAGAGAGATATATATATACACATCTGTGTGTGTGTATATCTGTGTGTCTATGTATGTCTGTGCGCGTGTCTGTCTGTATATATACACCTGTGTCTGTCTGCATGCCTCTGTGTATGTGCGTACATATGCGTCCACCTGCATGTCCGTCTGTCTGCGTGCCCGTCTGTCTGTCTGTGTCTGCCTGCGTGCGTACGTGTCTACGTGCGTGTCCGCCTGTCTGCGTGCGTGCGTGTCTGCCTGTCTGTCTGCCTGCGTGCGTACCCACCTGGGTGCGTGCGTGTCCGCCTGTCTGCGTACGTGTCCGCCTGCCTGCCTGCGTGCGTGTCCACCTGCCTGCCTGTCCATCCGTGTGTCCACCTGCCTGCCTGTCCATCCGTGTGCCCGCCCGCGTGTCCATCCGCCTACCTGTCCGTCCGCGTGTCCGTCCGTCCGTCCGCCCACCCCGTCCGCGTGCCCACCCGCGTGTCCGTCTGCCTGCGTGTCCGTCCGCCTGTCCATCCATTTGCCTACGTGTCCGCCTGCGTGCGTGTGTGTCTGCCTGCGTGTGTCTGCCCGCGTGTCCGTCTGCCCGTCTGTCTGTGTGCCTGTCTGTCTGTGTGCCTGTCTGTCTGTGTGCCTGCGTGTCCACCTGCCTGTCCGCCCGACAGCGTGTCCATCTGCCTGTCCGTCCGCCTGCATGTCTCTCTGCCTATCCGTCTGCCTGCGTGTCCGCCTGCGTGTCCGTCCGTGTGCCCGCCTGCGTGTTCGCCCGCCTGTCCGGCCATCCGCCTGCCTGCGTGTCCGTCCGCCTGTCCGGCCATCCTTCTGCCTGCGTGCGTGTCCGTCTGCCTGCGTGCGTGTCCGTCTGCCTGCGTGCGTGTCCGTCTGCCTGCCCGCCCGCCCGCCCATCTGCCCGCCCGCATGTCTGTGTGTCTGTCCGTCCGCATGTCAGTCTGCCCGCCCGCGTGTCCGTCCGCCTGCCTGCGTGTCCGCCTGCCTGTCTGTCCGTCCGTCCGCCTGCGTGTCCGTCTGTTTGTCCGTCCGCCCGCCCGCCTGCCTGCGTGCCTGCCTGTCCGCCTGCCCGACTGCGTGTCCATCTGCCTGTCCGTCCGACTGTCCGTCCGTCCACCTTCGTGTCCGCCTGCCTGTCCCTCCGTCCGAGTGCGTGTCCGTCTGCCTGTCCGTCCGCGTGTCTGCCTGCGTGTCCGTCTGCCTGTCCGTCTGCCTGTCCGTCAGGCTGCGCGTCCGTCTGTGTGCCTGCCTGCGTATGTCCGCCCGCCCGTCTGTCCACCCGCCTGCCTGCGTGTCCGTCTGCCTGTCCATCCGCCAGTCTGCCTGTCCATCCGCCAGTCCATCCGCCTGCCTGCGTGTCCGTCCGCCCGTCCGCGTGTCCGTCTGTGTGCCTGCCTGCTTATGTCCGTCTGTCTGTCCGTCTGCCTGTCCATCTGCCAGTCTGCCTGTCCATCCGCCTGCCTGCGTGTCCATCCGTCCGCGTGTCCGTCTGTGTGCCTGCCTGCTTATGTCCGTCTGTCTGTCCGCCCGCCTGCGTGTCTGTCTGCGTGCCTGCCTGCGTCCGTCCGCCTGTGTGTGTCTGTCTTGTTTTTCAATTAAATAGTGTGTATGCGTGTGTACCTGTGAGGTGGGCCTCAGTAGGAATGATGTCGCAGCTGTTGAAGAAAGCCTCTGCCTCACGATCCACCACCAGTAGACTGGTCTCATCTCCCCCGGCCTTAATGGCTGCTACCACCTCACTGTGCTGCATCCCTACTACTGACATACTGTTAACCTGGGGGTGGGGGAGAGAAGAGTGATGATGTTATCAAAGTACAGTACAGCTGTCCAGTACATCCACAACAATAACAGAGAACACTGAGACAATAGACTTGATGTGAATGCAGCCATGCTGTGGGTGGTGTAGTGGTTAGGGACTATAACACACAGTCCAGTCCTCCCACGGAGGTTTAAACTGAACTAAACGGTTCGGGGCGCTGTAGGAACTAAGCTCTGCCTCCAGACGGAGGACTGCCTGTCCAACTCCAGCGGGAGAAAAGAGGTGGAAATACCATTCTGGAATCTCCCAGACTCCCACACTTTGAGCAAACAACAGAGCCATTATACACCCTCTCCCTGATCCCTCCATGTGTGTGTGTGTGTGTGTGTGTGTGTGTGTGTTACCATACCTAAGAATGGTAGCTCACAAACATGTCCCTGGTTAGTATAAAGCATTAGACGTAAAGCCTTGACCTTTGTTACACACCGTTTGAAGTCAGTGTAACTGGAGTGTAATGCAGGTCAAAGACACGGTTAGTGGATTAACTGGTAGTATTACAACATGAGGACCAAGAGCCCGAAAAACAGAATAAAAAGGTCAAGGACAAAAGACTGTTTCCCCTTCACACACACTAACACCACAGGCCTTGTATAACCCTCTCTCCCTTACTTTCCCTCCATTTCTACCTCACTCACACACACTTCCCAGTAGTGCATTGCCTAATCCCAGTACTGATCGCTATTACTGAGAGACGGGGAAAAAACAGCTTCCATTTCCAGGCCATCAGACTGTTAAATAGTCACCACTAGCCAGCCTATGCCCAGTACCCTGCCCTGAACTTTAGTCACTGTCACTAGCCGGCTACCCTCCGGTTACTCAAACCTGCACCTTAGAGACTGCTGCCCTATAGACATAGAACACTGGTCACTTTAATAATGTTTACATAGTGTTTCACCCACTTCATATGTATACATACTGTATTCTACTCAAACGCTCATCCTAGATAACTACTGCTGTACACACACCTTTCTATTGATATACGGTCCATACACAACATTAAATAGATATTTATATTCCGGACTATGACATTGCTCATTCTGATATTTCTTCATTTTAAATATTTTGGGGGAGGGGGGGATTTCTGTGTATTGTGTGGTATTACTGCACTGTTGGAGCTAGAAACATAAGCATTTCGCTGCACCTGTTATAACATCTGCAAAATATGTGACCAATAAAATGAGATTTTGATTTGACCACTCTGCCACTGATGTAATGGGATTACAACACACATTCCTCCTCCAGCACATGCCACGTTCCCACCTGTCAGGCAAAACACACCCCTAAACTGTCTGATGATCACGGCAATGCCTACTGTCTGTACAACAGATCAGACAAAGACATCATGTTTGTAAAGTTCATCAGGGTGGACAGACCGTACCAGAAGAATATTGCCCTGCATTCCTAATCTGGCCTAGAGATGGGGATAAGAGGACTGCTGCTAAGTAGTTGGGTTTATAAAAACGTCATGTACAGATTCGCTGTTTGTGTCTGTGTTGGAGTCCACGCGCGTGTGTGTGTGTAAAGGAAAATGTACAGTAAAGACGTACCTGTAATATCTTGTCCTGGGGTTTGAGGCCAGCCTTGTCAGCAGGAGAGTCCTCGTCCACAGCCCTGATGTACTGGCCTGGTTTAGACTTCTCACTGTGCAGGTTGAAGCCATAGCCCGTCGCACCTTTCTTCAGCGAGCACAGACGAGGACGCAGCTCTGCCTTCGATTCCTGCGGACAGACAGAGAAAACAGATCTAGTTAAGCACACAGATCGATGAGAGAGAGAGAGAATGTCTAGTTCTGCTCTCTCCATGTAACAGCGTAGATGTGCTGATCTTGTCACTCAGACATATTCCTCTACAAATAGAAGATGGTGATTAGCAAAGATAAAAAAAATAAGCACCCAACAACTCCAAATGATAAAGCAACAGTTGAGATGAAATGGAGATATTAAAATCAGGTTAGAACACCATTAGTGTGACAAATATCCAGAGTGTAGCATTCAGCAACCATCCAAACACCAAGAAGCTAAGTTTGTGTTCTCAATGTATTAAAGAACAGGACGTAACATTCCATTACAGGTTTACGCCACAGAGGGGGATCTGGGAAAAGGAAAACGTCACCCTGTGTTTTATTAGTGGAAATGTGGAACAGAGACAGCTAGCAAGGAAAATAGACATTAACAATATTGGACCAACTGCTGTTAGTAGTCACTGACCAAGCAAGCATAGTGCAGTTTTACTCTAAGAATACTATAGTTGTTCCAAGCTATATACTTGCTTCTACATACTATCAAATCTAAATGTAATTTGTCACATACGCCCAATACAACAGGTGTAGACCTTACCGTGAAACGTTTACTTACAAGCCCTTAACCAACAATGCAGTTAAGAAAAGAGTTGAGAAAATATTTACTAAATAAACTAAATGGTTTTTTTTAAGTAACAATAAAGAGGCTATATACAGGGGGTACAGGTTAGTCAAGGTGTACAGTTGAAGTTGGAAGCTTACATACACCTTAGGCAAATACATTTAAACTCAGTTTCACAATTCCTGACATTTAATCCTAGTAAAAATGCCATGTTTTAGGTCAGTTAGGATCACCACTTTATTTGAAAAATGTGAAAATGTCAGAATAATAGTAGAGAATGAATTATTTCAGCTTTTATTTCTTTCATCATATTCCCAGTGGGTCAGAAGTTTACATACACTCAATTAGTATTTGGTAGCATTGCCTTTAAATTATTAACGTTTCGGGTAGCCTTCCACAAGCTTCCCACAATAAGTTGGCTGAATTTTGGCCCATTCATCCTGACAGTTACACCAGCTCTGAGTCAGGTTTGTAGGCCTCCTTGCTCACACACACTTTTTCAGTTCTGCCAACAAATGTTCTATGTGATTGAGGTAAGGCCTTTGTGATGGCCACTCCAATACCTTGACTTTGTTGTCCTTAAACCATTTTGCCACAACTTTGGAAGTATGCTTGGGTTCATTGTCCATTTGGAAGACCCATTTGCGACCAAGCTTTAACTTCCTGACTGATGCCTTGAGATGTTGCTTCAATATATCCACATAATTTTCCTTCCTAATGATGCCATCTATTTTGTAAAGTGCACCAGTTCCTCCTGCAGCAAAGCACCCCCACAACATGACGCTGCCACCCCCGTGCTTCACGTTTGGGATGGTGGTCTTCGGCTTGCAAGCCTCCCCCTTTTTCCTCCAAACATAACAATGGTCATTATGGCCAAACAGGTCTAATTTGTTTCATTAGACCAGAGGACATTTCTCCAAAAAGTACGATCTTTGTCCCCATGTGCAGTTGCAAACCGTAGTCTGGCTATTTTATGGCGGTTTTGGAGCAGTGGCTTCTTCCTTGCTGAGCGGCCTTTCAGGTTATGTCGATATAATACTCGTTGTACTGTGGATATAGATACTTTTGTACCGGTTTCCTCCAGCATCTTCACAAGGTCCTTTGCTGTTGTTCTGGGACTGATTTGCACTTTTCGCACCAAAGTACGTTTATCTCTAGGATGAACCAGACTTGTGGAGATCAATCATTTTTTTCTGAGGTCGTGGCTGATTTCTTTTGATTTCCCCATGATGTCAAGCAAAGAGGCACTGAGTTTGAATGTAGGCCTTGAAATGCATCCACAGGTACACTGCCAATTGACTCAAATGATGTCAATTAGCCTATCAGAAGCTTCTAAAGCCATGACATAATTTTCTGGAATTTTCCAAGCTGTTTAAAGGCACAGTCAACTTAGTGTATGTAAACTTCTGACCCACTGGAATTGTGATAGTGAATTATAAGTGAAATAATGTCTGTAAACAATTGTTGGAAAAATTACGTGTCATGCACAAAGTAAATGTCCTAACCGACTTTCCAAAACTATAGTTTGTTAACAAGAAATGTGTGGAGTGGTTGAAAAACGAGTTTTAATGACTCCAACCTAAGTGTATGTAAACTTCCGACTTCAACTGTAGATGGGGTTAAAGTTACCATGCATAGATAATAAACTGCAAGTAGCAGCGGTGTAAAGTGGGGGGGGGGGGGTCAATGCAAATAGTCCAGGTAGCCATTTGATTAGCACTGTACTTCTATATGTATGCACAGTAGGATATTGTATCTAGGAGAAGTTCACTGACTCCTGGCCGTCATTGTAAATAAGAATTTGTTCTTTAATTCATCTGAAATAAAAGGTTACTTTTTTAAAGAATTTAAAGCTGAACAGTGTGTGACTTGTTGTTGTGTGAGAGCATGTGTACATACAGTACAGCATGTACGTTAAACTCGGTCTCACGTGAGTGACAAGGCTTCCAGGAGTGTCTAGCTGAGCACTGGACACTGACTGATGTTTAGTATAACGGGCTAATCCAGGAGTGGCCATACGCTGGGTTAAGCATTTAATCCAACTAGAGACAGGCTAACAGCTACATAGGGGATTCTACTGTGTAGCAGCAGAAAGGGGAATGAGGTCATCAATACCAGGGCCAGAGAGGTTGGAAACCTAACCTCCATGTTGGCACCAACCAAACCCTCTCTAATGCAAACATTCTCATTTAGAACCAGACTACAATACAGTTCATCTTTGACCTTTTGGTGCCAATATGGCATCCATTAGATTTCTAAATCTCAAACAAAGATTGCCAAATTCTTTAAATATATACGGCTAAACATTAAATGGGAATAGCAAGGGAAGACAGGTAGTCAGAGAGGACAAAACGTTGTGAAACAAAAACACCCTGGTTATTAGCGATATCTTAGAGGATCCTGTAATAATGATAAATCCCATAATGGAAAGTTGGAAACATTTTATGACCTGAGGATATATAAGCAATAGTGGAGAACATCATGAGCCCTAATAAAAATGAAGTGTCCCTCCTCCCATTTACTGATAAAGAGGGTTGTTCCAGAGATTACAGCTGTGTTATTGTTAGTCACCTGTTAATGATTCTCTGTTACCAACACTTAAGAGCAACCTTTGCATCCTGATCAGTGACTGTTGAGGAAAATCAACATGGGCAGAATGACAGCTTCAGTACTGAATGATAAATTATTAGAACTCACAATAGAATGGGTGGAGGCCCGGAAAATCTCATATCCCAGACTGTCATTTCAACAGCAATGGCATCAAACAAACAAGATTTTGAATGTGGGGGAGACAGTTTGCTGGTGTACACACAGTACACAAAAACGCAGAAGAAAGCACCGAGAGCCATCTAAAATCTCTTCGCAGTATGGTTTCTGGAAAGGTGTTTGAAATGGACACCTGAAGGCAATGTGAGCTCTTTAATCCAGTTACTACTACCACAACCACTATAGAGAGAATCAGCCCAAGACACACAGCAGGAGAGCAAAGACACAACAGGCATGTACACACTGCACCTTAGCCCTGGGCTAAGAGCATCCTCAATGTGAAACAGATCAAGAACACCACCTCAAACTCACTGTCCAATCAAAAGCGGCACTTTCACTTCATTTACATTTGCTCGTGATGCCTGTAATGCTTTCTGCATGTTTGATTTAAAAAAAAAATATGGCATGAATTTACTTAAGTGCAATATGCAGAAATCGAAATTTCAGTTTGTGACAAAACATGCAATGTATAGTGTAGAGAATCATTGAATCATCTAAACCGCTGTGTTGTACAGTACCTATTCAATAACCAAAAAATGTATTTTCAGCTGTTTGAAGCTGGTGTACAAAACTGAAAGTCAGACACAAAAACAAAATTTAAACGGGAAGCATAGAAATACCACACATTTAACAGATATACCGCTTCTTAGACTTGCTTTCATTGAGAAAGAAATGTGAGTTATAGCTCTGTCAATGTGAATTTCGTCAAGTAGCCCAAAAAGTTAAATAGCAGCTTCAATCCTTCCATGAGGAGACAAAAACCAAAACACTTTAATCTGTGCAAAAACATTGGTTGCTATGCTTAAAAAAATGGTTCCTATGCAGGCTGAGTAACTAGTCTCACTTAGCCAACTAAAGCAACAAACTATACAGCTGGAAGGGCAGTGTTCCTCTGTTTTCATAGCTTTTCTATAGAAATGTAATTGGATATATCCATGAAAATAATATTGTTGCTTGATTTCACCTATATCAGAAAAGTTTGTTTACAATGTTCACAGCATTCTCTTTACAGGGGCATGATCAAATTTCAAAAGTGAAACAGTAGCCATGTTTTTATTAACTTTTTGTAGACATTTAGACAGTTTGCATAGAAAACAGATGTGACAATTGCCTGTTGCGGTGCATTTCCATTTTAAAAACAGATGGAGGTAATGACGTCACACCTAAAGAATGTTACTTCTTCACAAAAACCTACAGTGTCTAAAAAAAATGAAGTTGTTGAAGTGTTTACATTACCCATTTATGGCCAATTGCGCATTAGTACATTGGCGATAGCCTGTATGCCCTCCCACCCATCTGTTTCATGTCTCAGGTAGTCCGTGAAAGCCAACATGGATAGAATGCAAGAATTAACAAATATTTGCCAGATTTGAATAATTCTCATGTACCAACATAATGCCACAGGCCATGGTGAAATTTGCACTCCTGTAGATCTGAAATAATTAGATGGTGAAACTTGCATCCAGCCAACCAGAAAAGGCTAAACAATTCAGCCATTCTTGAAAGTCAGGACATGGATCCTGCAAAAAACGTCATTTTTATAAACTCAGCAAAAAATGAAAACGTCCCTTTTTCAGGACCCTGTCGTTCAAAGAAAATTCGTAAAAATCCAAATAACTTCACAGATCTTCATTGTAAAGGGTTTAAACACTGTTTCCCATGCTTGTTCAATGTACCATAAACAATTAATGAACATGCACCTGTGGAACGGTCGTTAAGACACTAACAGCTTACAGACGGTAGGCAATTAAGGTCACAGTTATGAAAACTTAAGACACTAGAGGCCTTTCTACTGACTGAAAAACACCAAAAGATGCCCAGGGTCCCTGCTCATCTGTGTGAATGTGCCTTAGGCATGCTGCAAGGAGGCATGAGGACTGCAGATGTGGCCAGGGCAATAAATTGCAATGTCCGTACTGTGAGACGCCTAAGACAGCGCTACAGGGAGACAGGATGGACAGCTGATCATCCTCGCAGTGGCAGACCACGTGTAACACCTGCACAGGATCGGTACATCCGAACATCACACCTGTGGGACAGGTACAGGATGGCAACAACTGCCCGAGTTACACCAGGAACGCACAATCCCTCCATCAGTACTCAGACTGTCCACAATAGGCTGAGAGAAGCTGGACTGAGGGCTTGTAGGCCTGTTGTAAGGCAGGTCCTCAACAGACATCACCGACAACAACGTCACCTATGGGCATAAACCCATCGTCGCTGGACCAGAAAGGACTGGCAAAAAGTGCTCCTCACCTACAAGTCACGGTTTTGTCTCACCAGGGGTGATGGTCGGATTTGCGTTTATCGTCGAAGGAATGAGCGTTACACCGAGGCCTGTACTCTGGAGCAGGATTGAGGTGAAGGGTCCGTCATGGTCTGGGGCGGTGTGTCACAGCATCATCGGACTGAGCTTGTTGTCATTGCAGGCAATCTCAAAGCTGTGCGTTACAGGGAAGACCTCCTCCCTCATGTGGTACCCTTCCTGCAGGCTCATCATGACATGACCCTCCAGGTTGACAATGCCACCAGCCATACTGCTCGTTCTGTGCGTGATTTCCTGCAAGACAGGAATGTCAGTGTTCTGCCATGGCCAGCGAAGAGCCCTGATCTCAATCCCATTTAGCACGTCTGGGACCTGTTGGATCGGAGGTTGAGGGCTAGGGCCATTCTAGAGGTCGACCGATTAAAAATCGGAATGTCCGATTAATTAGGGCCGACTTCAAGTTTTCATAACAAATCGGAAATCGGTATTTTTGGACACCGATTTGGCCAATTTGTTTTCTACATCTTTATTTAATCTTTATTTAACTAGGCAAGTCAGTTAAGAACACATTCTTATTTTCAATGACGACCTAGGAACGGTAGGTTAACTGCCTCGTTCAGGGGCAGAACGACAGATTTTTACCTTGTCAGCTCGGGGGATTCAATCTTGCAACCTTACAGTTAACTAGTCCAACGCTCTAACCACCTGATTACATTGCACTCCACGAGGAGCCTGCCTGTTACGCGAATGCAGTAGAAGCCAAGGTAAGTTGCTAGCTAGCATTAAACTTATCTTATAAAAAACAATCAATCATAAATCACTAGTTATAACACATGGTTGATGATATTACTAGTTTATCTAGCGTGTGTACCTAACCATAAACATCAATGCCTTTCTTAAAATCAATACACATAAGTATGTTTAAACCTGCATATTTAGCTAAAAGAAATCCAGGTTAGCAGGCAATATTAACCAGGTAAAATTGTGTCACTTCTCTTGCGTTCATTGCACGCAGAGTCAGTGTATATGCAACAGTTTGGGCCGCCTAATTTGCCAGAATTTTACGTAATTATGACCTAACATTGAAGGTTGTGCAATGTAACACGAATATTTAGACTTATGGATGCCACCGGTTAGATAAAATACGGAACGGTTCCGTATTTCACTGAAAGAATAAACGTCGTTTGAGATGATAGTTTCCGGATTCTACCATATTAATGACCTAAGGCTCGTATTTCTGTGTGTTATTATGTTATAACTAAGTCTATGATTTGATAGAGCAGTCTGACTGAGCGGTGGTAGGCACCAGCAGGCTCGTAAACATTCATTCAAACAGCACTTTCGTGCGTTTTGCCAGAAGCTCTTCGCTGTGCTTCAAGCCTATCAACTCCTGAGATTAGGCTGGTGTAACCGATGTGAAATGGCTAGCTAGTTAGCGGGGTGCGCGCTAATAGTGTTTCAAACGTCACTCGCTCTGAGACTTGGAGTAGTTATTCCTCTTGCTCTGCATGGGTAACGCTGCTTCGAGGGTGGCTGTTGTCGTTGTGTTCCTGGTTCGAGTCCAGGTAGGAGCGAGGAGAGGGATGGAAGCTATACTGTTACACTGGCAATACTAAAGTGCCTATAAGAACATCCAATAGTCAAAGGTTAATGAAATACAAATGGTAGAGAGAGAAATAGTCCTATAATTCCTATAATAACTACAACCTAAAACTTCTAACCTGGGAATATTGAAGACTCATGTTAAAAGGAACCACCAGCTTTCATATGTTCTCATGTTCTGAGCAAGTAACTTAAACGTTAGCTTTCTTACATGGCACATATTGCACTTTTACTTTCTTCTCCAACACTTTGTTTTTGCATTATTTAAACCAAATTGAACAGGTTTCATTATTTGAGGCTAAATTGATTTTATTGATGTATTATATTAAGTTAAAATAAGTGTTCATTCAGTAGTTGTAATTGTCATTATTACAAATAAATATATATTTTTTTTAATTAAAAAATAAATAAATAAAAAATAGGCAGATTAATCGGTATGGGCTTTTTTTGGTCCTCCAATAAACCGGTATGGGCTTTTTTTGGTCCTCCAATAAACCGGTATGGGCTTTTTTTGGTCCTCCAATAAACCGGTATGGGCTTTTTTTGGTCCTCCAATAAACCGGTATGGGCTTTTTTTGGTCCTCCAATAAACCGGTATGGGCTTTTTTTGGTCCTCCAATAAACCGGTATGGGCTTTTTTTGGTCCTCCAATAAACCGGTATGGGCTTTTTTTGGTCCTCCAATAAACCGGTATGGGCTTTTTTTGGTCCTCCAATAAACCGGTATGGGCTTTTTTTGGTCCTCCAATAAACCGGTATGGGCTTTTTTTGGTCCTCCAATAAACCGGTATGGGCTTTTTTTGGTCCTCCAATAAACCGGTATGGGCTTTTTTTGGTCCTCCAATAAACCGGTATGGGCTTTTTTTGGTCCTCCAATAAACCGGTATGGGCTTTTTTTGGTCCTCCAATAAACCGGTATCGGCGTTGAAAAATCATAATTGGTCTCACAACAACAACAGGCAAATCTCATGCAGTCCATGAGGAGGAGAAACTGCAGTACTTAATGCAGCTGGTGGCCACGCCAGATACTGACTGTTAATTTTGATTTTGACCCCCCACCCTTTGTTCAGGGATACATTATTCAATTTCTGTTAGTCACATGTCTGTGGAACTTGTTCAGTTTATGTCTCAGTTGTTGAATATTGTTATGTTCATACAAATATTTACACGTTAAGTTCATTGAAAATAAACGCAGTTGACAGTGAGAGGACGTTTATTTTTTTGCTGAGTTTAGTTAAATGTATTTAGCAGGCATTTAGAATTAAAATGTGGAGTGAAGCTTCATAGTAATGTGTTGACATCACGTGCCCCATGTACCTTCAAAATGATTCTGCAATAATAATTTATTCGAAAAAGAGTTACCACCATTTGTCGCAATAAAGAACGTTTGACAAAATAAAAATCCACCCCTGTCGAAGGGATACAATTTTTGTAGATCTTTAGAAAAATGTCTCCTACAGCTGTCATTTCCATTACATGTCGCAATTATATTTTTTTGCAACATTGCTTTCGTCGAGAAAACCTGGGTCAATGGAAACCTGCCTAGTGTTTCTGATGTCAGACAGCCAGGCAGCCTAGTGGTTATTAAGAGCGTTGGGCAAGTAACCGAAAGGTTACTCATTCAAATCCCCGAGCCGACTAGGTGAAAAATCTGTTAATGTGCCCTTGAGTAAGGCACTTATCCAGAGTGACTTACAGGAGCAATTAGGGTTAAGACTGTGTGCTAAATTACAAACAAAAAATATGTACAATCACTGTTGGAATCAAATGCTGCTAGAAGCAAGAATGCCTTATTCGGCATTTTATTAGGATCCCCATTAGCTGTTGCAAAAGCAGCAGCTATTCTTCCTGGTGTCCACACAAAACATGACATAATACAGAACATTAATAGACAAGAACAGCTCAAGGACAGAACTACATTTTAAAAAAGGCACATATGCCTACATATCAATGAATACACAAACTATCTAGGCCAAATAGGGGAGAGGCGATGTATCGTGAAGTGATGCTTTATCGGTTTTCTGAAACTAGGTTTACTGTTTATTTGAGCAATATGAGATCGAACAGAGTTCCATGCAATAATGGGTCTATATAATAACGTACGCTTTCTTGAATTGGGGGCTGTGAAAAGACCCCTGGTGCCATGTCTATTGGGGTAAGTGTGTAATTTGACTATGCAAACAATTTGGGATTCAACACATTGTTTCTTATAAAAAGAAGTAGTGATGCAGTCAGTGTCTCCTCAACTCTTAGCCAAGAGAGACTGGCATGCATAACAGCCCTCTGATTACAATGAAGAGCAAGACATTATGCTTTGTTCTGGGCCAGCTGCAGCTTAACTAGGTCTTTCCTTGCAGCACTCGACCGGACAATAATCAAGATAAGACAAAACTAGAGCCTGCAGAACTTGCTTTTTGGAGTGTGGCTTCAAAAAAAGCAGAGCATCTCTTTATTACGGACAGACTTCTCCCCATCTTTACAACCATTGAACCAGTTTACAATCTAAGGTAACGACCAAGTCATTTAGTCTTCTAAACTTGTTCAACAGCCACACCATTCATTACCAGGTTCAGCTGAGGTCTAGAACTTAAGGAATAATTTCTACATAATACAACACTTAGTTTTAGAGATGTTGAAGACCAGTTTATTACTGGCCACCCATTCCAAAACGGACTGCAACTCTTTGTTAAGGGTTTCAGTGACTTCATTAGCTGTGGTTGCTGAGGCGTATATGGCTGAATCATCAGCATATACGGACACAGATGCTTTGTTTAATGCCAGAGGCAGGTCATTGGTAAAAATAGAAAATAGTAGAGGGCCTAGAGAGCTGCCCTGCAGTACACCACACTTTACATTATAGAAAACCCCTTGAGTTCTATTAGATAAATAGCTCTGAATCCACAATATGGCAGAGGTTGAAAAGCCAAAACTCATACGTTTTTCCAAAAGGTTATGGTCAATAACAATAACGGCTGCACTGAAATCTAACAGTACAGTTCCCACAATTTTCAATTTCTTTCAACCAATCATCGGTCATTTGTGTCAGTGCAGTACATGTTGAGTGCACTTCTCTATAATCACGTTGAAAGTCTGTTCATTTGTTTACAGAGAAATAGCATTGTATTTCGTCAAACAAGTTTTTTTTCAACAGTTTGCTAAGAGCTGGCAGCAAGCTTATATGTCTGCTGTTAGAACCAGTAAAGGCCGCTTTACCACTCTTGGGTAATGGAATTACTTTGGTTTCCCTCTAGGCCTGAGGACAAAGACTTTCCTCTAGACTCAGACTAAAAATAAATCAAATACAATTTTATTTGTCACATGTACCAAATACAACAGGTGTAGACCTTAGTGAAATGCTTACTTTACAAAAAAGTTACTTTAAAGCATTGTTGGTTAACTTAAAAATAAGTTAAGTAACAAATAATTAAACAGCAGCAGTAAAATAGCAATAGCGAGGCTATATACAGGGGGTACCAGTAGAGTCAAAGTGTGGGGCACCGGTTATTCGAAGTAATATGTACATGTAGGTAGAGTTAGTGACCATGCATAGATAATAAACAGAGTAGCAGCAGCGTAAAAGATGGCTTGGGTGTAGAAGCCGTTAAGAAGTCTTTTGGACCTAGACTTGGTGGTCCATGCGGTAGTAGAGAGAACAGTCTTTGACTAGGGTGGCTGGAGTCTGACAATTGTTAGGGCCTTCCTGACACCGCCTGGTATAGAGGTCCTGGATGGCGGGAAGCTTGGCCCCAGTGATGTACTGGGCCGTACGCACTACCCTCTGTAGCAGTCGAATGCCGAGCAGTTACCATACCAGGTGATACAACCAGTCAGGATGCACTCGATGGTGCAGCTGTAGAACCTTCTGAGGACCCATGCCAAATCTTTTCAGTCTCCTGAGGGGGAATAGGTTTTTTCGTGCCCCCTTCACAACTGTCTTAGTGTGTTTGGACCATGATAGTTTGTTGGTGATGTGGACACCAAGGAACTTGAAGCTCTCAACCGTCTCCATTGCAGCCTTGTCGATGAGAATGGGGGCGTGCTCGGTCCCCTTTCTCCTGCACCACACGACCAGGTCTCTGACCTCCTCCCTATAGGCTGTCTCATCGTTGTTGGTGATCAGGCCTACCACTGTTATGTCATCAGCAAATTTGATGATGGTGTTGGAGTCATGCCTGGCCATTCAGTCATGAGTGAACAGGGAGTACAGGAGGGGACTGCGCACGCACCCCTAAGGGGCCCCCATGTTGAGGATCAGCGTGGCGGATGTGTTGTTACCTAACCTTACCACCTGGGGGTGGCCCATCAGGAAGTCCAGGATCCAGTTGCAGAGGGAAGTGTTTAGTCCCAGGGTCCTTAGCTTACTGATGAGCTTTGAGGGCACTATGGTGTTGAACGCTGAGCTGTAGTCAATGAATAGCATTCTCACATAGGTGCTCCTTTTGTCCAGGTGGGAAAGGGCAGTGTGAAGTGCAATCGAGATTGCATCATCTGTGGATATTTAGGCAGGTTACCTTCATGTTCTTGGGCACAGGGACTATGGTGGTCTGTGTGAAACATGTTGGTATTACAGACTCAGTCAGGGACAGTTTGAAAATGTCAGTGAAGACACTTGCTAGTTGGTCAGCGCATGCTCGGAGTACACGTCCTGGTAATCGGTCTGGCCCTGCGGCCTTGTGAATGTTGACCTGTTTAAAAAGTCTTACGTCGGCTACGGAGAGCGTGATCACACAGTCGTCCAGAACAGCTGATGCTCTCATGCATGCTTCAGTGTTACTTGCCTCGAAGTGAGCATAGAAGTAATTTAGCTCGCCTGGTAGGCTCGTGTCACTGGGCAGCGCTCGGCTGTGCTTCCCTTTGTAGTCTGTAATAGTTTGCACGCCCTGCCACATCCGACGAGTGTCGGAGCCGGTGTAGTACGATTCGATCTTAGTCCTGTATTGACGCCTTGCCTGTTTGATGGTTCGTCGGAGGGTATAGCGGGATTTCTTATAAGCTTCCGGATTAGAGACCCGCTCCTTGAAAGTGGTAGCTCTACCTTTTAGCTCAGTGCGGATGTTGCCTTTAATCCATGGCTTCTGGTTGGGGTATGCACATACGGTCACTGTGGGGAGAACGTCATCTATGCACTTATTGACGAAGCCAGTGACTGATGTGGTGTACGCCTCAATGCCATTGGAAGAATCCCAGAACATATTCCAGTCTGTGCTAGCAAAACAGTCCTGTAGCTTAACATCTGCTTCTAATTCAGATTAATTAGATATGACAGATATGAGTGGCTATAGAGTCAGCTACCATCCTCAGTAGCTTTCCATCTAAGTTCAATGCCAGGAGGTTTGTCATTATTGATCGATCATTTTTCCAATCTCTCCCACACTAACTTTACAAAATTCAAACTTGCAAAGCTTTTTTCATTATTTGTTTTCTTTAAATACATGAATTCGACGGCTCACTGTTCGTTGTTGGCATTTCCTGCCTAAGTTTGCCAATGAAGTAATAATTAAAATAATTGGCAACAAATGGTTGTGATGAATAAGCCATCTGATTCAATGAAAGACGAAGTTGAATGTCTTTCTTCCCATAATTTCATTTGAAAAAAAGACTCAAGTTTTTGTTCCATTATTCTTTCCATCATTGATCTTGGCTTCATAATAGTTTCTTCTTCTTTTTGTTGAGTTTAGTCACATAATTTCTCAATTTGCAGGAAGTCAGATGTGCAGCCAGACTCATTAGCCACTCCTTTAGGCCAATCTCTTTCAACTATACAGTTCTTCAATTCCTCATCAATCCATGGAGCCTTAACAGCTTCAAGTTTATTAATAATTGGAAGAAGCAATTTCATAAATTCATCAAGTTCAGCATCTGGATGCTCCTTATTAAATCACATCAGACCAACAAATATTTTTATTATCATCCACATGAGTCACAGCAAAATCCTTGGTATGATCTCTTATAGACCATTTTAGGCCCAGCTTTCAGAACTGTGGCTTTCCTGGATATAGCCACTGCAGTATATTGTGATCACTGCATCCAATGGGTACGGATACAGCTTTAGAAGAAAGTTCTACAGTATTAGTAAAAATGTGACCGATACATGTGGATGATCTTGTTCCTGTAGTGTTTGTAAACACCCTGGTAGGTTGATGAATAACCTGAACCAGATTACAAGCACTGGTTACAGTGAGACGCTTCCTCGAGCAGACAGCTTGATGAAAACCAGTCAATATTCAGGTCCCCAAGAAAGCAGACCTCCGTTTACATAACATACACTATCAAGCACTTGGTGGCATATAGCAACACCCCAAAAGAAGAGGCTTTAGATGTGTCAAGTGAACCTGCAACCACAACACTTCAATAGCACTTGACATAGTATATTCTCTCAGAATTACAGGAATATGGCTCTGAATACATATCTGGCATTACTCATCTCATATGTATATAGTGTTTTCTATACTATGGTATCTCATTCACTTAATGTTTACATATCTTGCATTACTCATCTCATGTATATACTGTATCTTAGTCTGTTCCGCTCTGAGATCGCTCGTCCATATGTATAAAGTTTTAATTCATTCCTACTGAGATGTGTGTATATGTGGTGTAATTAGTTAGATATTACTGCACTGTCGGAGCTAGAAGCACAAGCATTTCACTACACCCGCAATAACATCTGCTAATCACTTATGTGACCAATACATTTTTATTTGAATATATACAGCAACACCTCCCCCATAAGCATTTCTGTCTCAGGAACTAGACCACTGTTGGCCTGGGCCCATCACCTGGGCCTATCACCTGGGCCCATCACCTGGGCCGGTGGTGGGTTTTCCAGTCATGTGGGCGCGTTGCACCTCAAATCTTCCTGTGGTCAATCTTCAAGTTATCAGAGGTCATTTCCCTCACTCTGTCCTCAGACTCCGTCCAGGTCTCATGTGGAGATTCTGCATTTCCGTCCAGAACCATGTTGTTTCGCCTTGATTGTCCCTCGAGGCTGATTTATCCGTCATTGTTATCATGGATTCACACACACAGAACTGATGTCCTCTCTCAATGACTTACCAATTGCTGTAATCTTGCCGTTCTCCTGTTTCATCTCATCGAGCTGACCCTGGGAGAACTGAAAACTGTTGTAGACAAGTATGTAGACACCTGCTCGTCAATAATCTCATTCTAAAGTCATGGGCATTAATATAGACTTGGTCACCCCTTTCCTGCTATAACAGCCTCCACTCTTCTGGGAAGGCTTTCCACTAGATGTTGGAACATTGAATGGAAGCAAGTCCCTGCAGAGGTCACAAGCGCATTAGTGAGGTCGGGCACTGATGTTGGACGATTAGGCCTGGCTCGCAGTCGGCTTTCCAATTCATCCCAAAGGTATTTGATGTATATGCTGTGTAGTTCTTCCACACCGATCTTGACAAAACATTTGTCTGGAACTTGCGTTGTGCACGGGTGCATTGTCATGCTGAGACAGGAATGGGCATTCCTCAACTGTTGCCACAAAGTTGGAAGCACAAAATCATCTAGAATGTCAATGTATGCTTGTGGGGTTAAGATTTCCCTTCACTGGAACTAAGGGGTCTAGCCCGAACCATGAAAAACAGCCCCAGACCATTATTCCTCCAACTTTCCAGTTGGCACTATGCATTAGGGCAGGTAGCGTTCTCCTGGCATCCGCCAAACCCAGATTCGTACATCAGACTGCCAGATGGTGAAGCGTGATTCATCACTTCAGAGAAGGCGTTTCCACTGCTCCAGAGTCCAATTGCGGCGAGCTTTACACCACCCCAACCGAAGCTTGGCATTGCACATGGTGATCTTAGGCTTGTGTGCGGCTGCTCGGCCACAGAAACCCATTTCATGAATCTCCCGATGAACAGTTCTTGTGCTGACGTTGCTTCCAGAGGCAGTTTGGAACTCGGTAGTGAGTGTTGTAACCGAGGACATATGATTTTTACAAACTACGCGCTTCAGCACTCGGTGGTCCCGTTCTGTGATATTGGGTGGCCTACCGCTGAGCCGTTGTTGCTCCTAGACGTTTCCACATCACAATAACAGCCATTACAGTTGTCTGGGACAGCTCTTGCTGGACAGAAATTTGACAAACTGACTTGTTGGAAAGGGAAAACAGGGATACCTAGTCAGTTGTACAACTGAATGCCTTTAACTGAAATGTGTCTTCCGCAATTAACCCAACCACGAAAGGTGGCATCCTATGACAGTGCCATGTTGAAAATCACTGAGCTCTCAGTAAGGCCATTCTACTGCCAATGTTTGTCTATGGAGATTACATGGCTGTGTGCTCAATTTTATACACCTGTCAGCAACAGGTGTGCCTGAAATAGTCAAATCCACTAATTTGAAGGGGTGTCCACATACTTTTGTATAGATAGTGCATCTCTCACTCCATCTCTTTCATTCCATATCTCGCTCATTCTTTCATCATTCTCTTCACTATGTCAGTATGACCATGTTTGGCAGATATACCAACCTTCACCTGTCTAGGTCCTTGCTGGGACTCTCAGCCATTGATGTTGGCTTAGAGAAGAATTCTGCCCAAGGAAAGGTAGAATAACACTGGGTCTTAGAATTACACAGCACAAGGACTTTACACCCCCCACACATCCTGCTAGTGTCCGTCACCACGCCCAGCTTCAGCCGGTCCTCAGGGGGTCTGGGAGGTAAGGCAGGCTGACAATAAGATGCTTTGTCCTGGGGAGACGAAGGGGCCTGAGCCTCTGATCCCTAGCCAGCCGCTGTCACAGCAAAGACCTGCACTCTAAACACAGAGTTGTGTCCTCAGACAGCTACAGCAAAGACTCTCAATCTTTGATAGGCAAGCGGTTGTAAATGGATTGATGTTTTGGGGATGATTTGAGCGGTTTGCTTTGAGCTTTCATAATGCTAGAAGTGCAGATTTAAATGACAATGCTCAAACAAAGATAAAATCATCCAAAAACAACTGCTGGTCTATTAAAGATCACATTCAATTTCAAATGCACTTTATAGCAGAGTAACAGGGCACTGAGCTCATATGCAGTCAACCAACCAGCAGCAGTATTTGACTGTCTCACAGTGTCCCAAATTGCACCCTATTCCCTATATACTGCCATAGGGCTCTGGTCAAAAGTAGTCCACTATATGGATTAACATGGGTAAATGGGATCCCAGGACTGTCCTGGGAACACATTAACATGCCCCCCACACAAAAAAAAATGACAAGACCCTGGAAATTACAACATTTTGCCCCAAAGTGTCACACTAACTCAATTCCACATGCGCAGCAGCAGATTAGCAAAAAATAAAATGGCACATATTCCAAACATGTTGTCACATGGAAGCCTTTAGCCTAGCATATTTATTTCACACAAAAAGTCACCATAAATTAAAACACATGCATACTTCACACTACCAGAATGCACACGCGACCTGAATGCAGTTAATAAACCCTACAGGAAACCCCTACAGTATAGCCTATAAAATAACATCTGAGCTGTCATTGTGACTCTTCAGACAGTCACAAATGTGATCGGCATCTCTGTCACAGACATGAAGTCTTAAATATAATTTCTCATGTCTCTGAATGGTTATCTTCTCCTGTCCTAGAACCTAGGCTATGTTCCTATCCAGTCCTAATCCAACTGAAATACAAAATCCTGACTCGCATAGTTGCTGCCCATATGAGATCGACAAACAGTATGAGTGTAGATACTGTATGTATATTTTTTTAACAGAGTTGGTCCCCGTTAAGATTAAATTATGTAAATATCAAGTTCTCTTAATACCCCTGTTTTTTCAAGAGCTGATCTGGTATCATTAACTAAATTTTTCCAAATAGGAGATAACCTCCAAATAATAACAGAATATCTAGCAAGCTCAGCAAATTTGGTCCATTTGACTTTTGTTTGACTGCCGTTACAAAGGTTGTATGATTAGACAACGCTATACACGGAGTGCACTCTGTGCGTCCTGAGTGCACGCTGTGTCGATAGCCTACTACTTGAAATGCACGGAATTAATTGAGGAACTCTGAATTTGTGAATTGCAGAACAGGCTGTTCATAATGTTATTGGCAATCAAAGATGTTTAGTAATGATAGTTACTCTATCAGTTTAATTTGCTCTGAAATCTTTAAAATATGGTGGCACAGCTAAGCTTACAAGGTGACGCAGCGCCCCTCTTTCTTGGGGAGAACCCTGGCATAGTGAACATATCTTGGTTTTAAAACGCTTTAAAAAGGGCAATTCCAATTTTTGCTGTATTTCCCAGGACTCTCGGGATAAATATGAATTAATCCCAGTATTGAAACTTGGTAGATTTTCAGGAAAAATGTATCCGTATTATTTGTCCTGGTCCTGAAAACACTGTAGTAGTGTTTGCTGAAGCTGAGTAAAGTAAACCCAGAGAGCCCTCTATTCCTCTACAGGCTTTATTGAAAAGGAGAAAATAACTACCATCCAGCCACGTCAGGAAGTGTGTGTTACATTGCTGTAATGCTCTAAGGAGAATCCCACACTTTCAAAACAGCCTTTAAATACGATGAGATATCAGAATAGGGTGAGAGGAAGACAAAAGACAAGTACTTGTGATGTACGGAGTGAAGATAAAGATTGTCTTTCCCCTACCATTATGCAGGCTCCCCCACTTAGCTTCTAGGCTGCCTTGTGTTTACCATACATTTTGTAGGCTTAATTGGTTTCTTTCAACTGAAAATTATGCTGTTTGCAGTCTTTGTGCCACACATAGGAAATATAGGGGAAGCACTAGTACACATGGGCCTACATCACTCTCTCACGCTTTCTATCACTTCCACCCTGTGGCCAGCAACAGGGGTGTAACGTCGCAACACATCTTTCACTCTCACCTACTTCTCTCATTCTCTCTGTCTGCTCATAGGCGCTGAGCATCAGGGCGTAAAACCACAGAACAGAGCACTTATTGAGTTAGGTACAGTAGTAGGCCTACTGCTAACAGGAAGCTTTGGGGGCTGTGTCAAAATGACTGACTTCACTTCCCTTATTGTGGCAGAGTGTCTTCATAATACTAGTGTGTGTCACCTGTAGAAAGGCTGTAAAAGCTGGAGCGGATGTCAAACATTCCTTTGTCCTGCATCTCAAAGGTTAATGTTAACACTGACTCACTAGAGATCTATATCCCTACCTTCCTAACTATCGCTCTGCACAGGATGGCGTCTTCAAACTGGGATTTTTTTTTTTTTTTTTTTAATGGATATCGCTATCTGCAACAGAATACCATTGTGGATATCATTTTTATGTCTCTGTAACCAGTATGAAGGAAGTTAGAAGTAGTTTCATGAGCCAAAGCTAACTAGCGTTAGCGCAATGACAAAGTCTACAGGAACAGTTAGCATGCTAGCTGTTCTTGTTCATCCGACTCTGGGGAAGTAGATAAAGGGCTTCAATGTCAAAATCTCAAACTATCCCATTAATATGGAGGAAATGACAGTCATTGGATTTAATTACAGGCGTCTCTCTGTATAGAAGATTCTTAGGCAGGCCATCTAAGTGGTAATTTTCGAGTTGGAAAAACTTTCACTGTCAACTTAAATGACCAAAACCAGATAGAAAGCATGCAGAAAAGACATGAACAAATAAATAAATAAATTAACAACACCATCTTTGAGAACTAACAATTGAATAAAAGCTAGACAGTCAATTTCAAAAAGCTTGCATTTAGGGCCATTGATTGTCATGTTGGAGCAGAACACAGCATTAGCCATGCCAAACTGTGTAGAATTGCTGGAAATTAGCTCCAACTGCAACATTCTCTCAGCTCAAAAGGAAAATGTGTAGAAATGCAGAAAAATTGCTTTACATAAGCAATATTTTCTCTACACCGCCAAGATACCTTTCTAGCTAATAGACTGTTAGTTTACACTTTCTCTACCAATGAACTTTGGTGAAGTCAAAATAAAGAAACAGCCTACCAAATCTATTCATTTTAAATAAATGTTGATTACTTTTAATTGATTGTTTTTTTGCTAACATGTGATGTGGTTCCACTAGTTGCCAGTTTGCCAGGGCAGGGGTACTAGGGCAAGAAAAGTTTGAAAACTCATGATATAGGGGACACAGGACTGGAGACCACACACACACACCAAACTTAACTACGTCACATCTCTCGTGGCTATGTCTTACGGTTCTCATTGGGGGAATTCTAAAGTCCTGTTGTTTTAATGAGTCTTTATAACCATCATTGTGAAGAAAGAGATGGATATCTACAGTGGCAATAGAGGGCAAACAAACATTTAGCCCATGCTAATGTAGGGTGTTTTATTGGTGTATTAAGAGTTTGTGTGAAACCTTTGAACTTAGATCTGCACAACCACCCAGATAGAAATCAACTAACTACAGAAAGATGCAAATCCAAATCAAATCAGCCTGACAGTCTAGTCCACACTAGAGAGGACCTTCTTTGAAGAGATATGTGCTGATAGTAGTAAACTAGTTACAGTGTCAAGTAAAGACACAGGTTGTTCCCAAATGGTATCCTATTCCCTATATAATGTACTACTTTTGACCAGGGCCCATAGGGCACTGTGTAAGGAAAAGGGTGCCATTTGGGAGGCATCCATAGGAAGACGCTTCTTCAACAATAATTCAACACAGTCAGTCATCCAAAAACACCTCTTATCTAACACCTGATAACATCTGAGGATAGATCACTGATTAGGCTTGTGTTTGAAAATGAATATGAGTGTCAGTATCAATGCATCAGACACACAGGCAGGCAGACAGGGGGACAGAGACAGACAGGAGGACTGGGGGTGGGCCTCTCCCATCCTTTTAGATCATACCTAGAGCAGTCCATCTAACTGGGCATGGCCTCATGGTTGAATGAATCTGAACAGAGCAACACTGTGCTGCTAGCTATAGCGAGGCCTTTCACCTGTGCTCCAGTCAAAGAGAAAATGCAGTAAACAGGAACAGCCTGTTGGAGCTACACGTCATGACCACAACATTACCATGCCTCTTACATCACATAACATTAGTCTCACTCTCTGAAAACAAGTCTGAAGTTCACAAGAGAAGAAGGCTTTTCAGAACTAAACCCATATATACAGTGCATTCGGAAAGTATTTAGACCCCTTGACTTTTTCCACATTACAGCCTTATTCTAAAATTGATTAAATTGTTTTCCCTCCATCAATCTACACACAATGCCCCATAATAACAAAGCAATAACTGGTTTATAGATTTTTGACAATGTGTTAAATATATATATATATATATATGTAAAAGTACATAAGTAGTATTCAGAACCTTTACTCAGTACTTTGTTGAAGCACCTTTGGCAGAAATTACAGCCTCGAGTCTTCTTGGGTATGACGCTACAAGCTTGGTACACCTGTATTTGGAGAGTTTCTCCCATTCTTCTCTGCAGATCCTCTCAAGCTGTCAGGTTGGATCGGGATTGTCACTGCACAGCTATTTTCAGGTCTCTCCAGAGATGTTCGATCGGGTTCAAGTCCGGGCCCTGGCTGGGCCACTCAAGGACATTCAGAGACTTGTCCAGAAGCCACACCTGCGTTGTATTGGCTGTGTGCTAAGGGTCGTTGTCAGGTTGGAAGGTGAACCTTCACCTGAGTGCTCTGGAGCAGGTTTTCATCAAGGATCTCCCTGTACTTTGCTCCATTCATCTTTCCCTCGATCCTGACTAGTCTCGCAGTCCCTGCTGCTGAAAAACATCCCCACAGCATGATGCTGCCACCACCATGCTTCACCGTAGGGATGGTGCCAGGTTTCCTCCCGACATGACGCTTGGCATTCAGGCCAAAGAGTTCAAGCTTGGTTTCACAGACCAGATAATCTTGTTTTTCATGGTCTGAGTCCTTTAGGTGCCTTTTGGCAAACTCCAAGTGGGCTGTCATGTTCCGCTTACTGAAGACTGGCTTCCGTTTGGCCTTTATCATAAAGGCCTGATTGGTAGTGTGCTGCAGAAAAGGTTTGTTGTTCTGGAAGGTTGTCCCATCTCCACAGAGGAACTCCGGAGCTCTGTAAGAGTGACCATCGAGTAAGAGTAAGAGTGACCATTCTTGGTCACCTCCCTAACCAAGGCCCTTCTCCCCCGATTGCACAGTTTGGCTAGGCGGCCAGCTCTAAGTAGAGTCTTGGTGGTTCCAAATTGCTTCCATTTAAGAATGATGGAGACCTTCAATGCTGCAGACATTTTTTGGTATCCTTCCCCAGATCTGTGCCTCGACACAATCCTGTCTCTGAGCTCTACGGACAATTCCTTCAACCTCATGGCTTGATTTTTGCTCTGACATGCACTGTCAACTGTGGGACCTTATTTAGACAGGTGTGTGCCTTTCCAAATCATGTCTAATCAATTGAATTTACCCAAGGTGGACACCAATCAAGTTGTAGAAACATCAAAGAATGATCAATGGAAACAGGATACACATACTTATGTTAATATTTTTAACACATTTGCAAATATTTTCACTTTGTCATTATGGGGTAGTGTGTGAAGCTTGACGAGGAAAAATGATTTAATCAATTTTAGAATACAGCTGTAATGTTAAAAAATGTGGAAAAAGGGGTCTAAATACTTTCCAAATGCACTGTACATGTTATACTATATGATAAACACAATATGAACTACCATGAACTTTATCTTCCTTTGTTGTGACTCATATCAGACAATCTGCTTACACACACAGAGAGCTTTGTGTTCTGACAATATACATTATGACTACCATCTCCTGTCTATCAATCAACCAGCAGAACAAACATTGGCTGTCTCACTCAGTCTTTTCTTTCCTGTTCTGGCACCATGGCAACCAGCTCAGAACACACAGGAAGTGTTTATTTCGCTCTCAGACTGATGCAGCTCCACCCTAAACCTCAAACACCGGAAGCTAGATGGCTCATTATCAACTGACTGTCTTTATACATGGTTCTGAGTTGGCTTCAAACAAGGTTAATAGCTGTAGAGAACATAATGAAAGCTAACAATTCAAACAGTAGTCTGGACAGTCCGATACAAAGGAATGGCATCACCTATGAACCAAATAGTTATCATTGGCCCAGAAAATCTCTAGCAAGCAGCATGTACAGCACCATTGCCTAACCTACTGTACTCCCTACTGGCCCTGGAATCTCCACAGAGCTATGCCAGCAAACCACATGCCTCTCGCCAAACACAGTCACACACACTTACAATATTGCAACTGTACACACAAAGTGGCAAACAATGCCTGCTTAGTGATGTTGACAGTGACATTTTGTAGACGCTCAATTTAGCAGTGTTACTTCTGAATGATTAGAGAGGAGCCGTGTACAGAGCCTGAAACCTCACAGAAAAACAGAACCAAGGCCCCACTCTCATTAAGAACGTACAGCCTAATCTGAGCCAAGTGAAATCACCATTAAACTGTATGTAGTAATTCTCCATCTCTAGTAGACGACCAGTCAGACAACCAAAGGCTGGGTTAATTGAAGGGCCGTAGAGTGTGTGGTGCGGCAAGTGTTGATGCCATCTCAAATGGAGGGCCTCAAAGTTGAAAATCAAAACAAAAACCTTACCATTACACAAATGAATGAGTAATACAATGACATGAGGTTGTTATGAGTAACAGAACAGTCTGAACCCTCTTTGGTAGTGATCTCCTGGCACTCAACCCAGTGTGCGCGTGTGTGTGTGTCACTGAGTAAACAACCCAGAACAGTAAATAGATCCGTGAGATGATGTCAACATTGTCCAGGGGCTTGTGAGTACTAGTTATGGTGACACAAAGATTCCCATGGTAACAGGTTACACAGCATGTCAACTCTTTGCCACCTTGGCTATAAGAGACAAGACAGGGGTCAATCAAGTTGAAGTTGATTTCTACACATTAAAATCCATGGGTACCACTCAAAGACCCACTGTTGTATTATTAGGTAACTGCATGTTAATACAGTTATAACTGTGTAGGTACATAGGTAAAAGGGCAACTTAAAAAGGTCCTGAACAGTCAAAATGAAGTTTAACAAATTGGATGATATTTTGATGAAAACAGAACATGACAAAATCCTGTATATCGATCAAGTTTGATCATTAACTTACTGGGCCCCTCCCCCATTTCAAAAAGAAGAGCTCAGTGACTTTCAACATGGCACCGTCATAGGATGCCACCTTTCCAACAAGTCAGTTCGTGTCACCATCTGGCAGTCCGACAGATGAATATGGGTTTGGAGGATGCCAGGAGAACGCTACCTGCGCAAATGTATGCCAACTGTAAAGTTTGGTGGAGGAGGAATAACGGTCTTGGGCTGTTTTTCCATGGTCCGGGCTAGGCCCCTTAGTTCCAGTAACGCTGCAGCATATAATTACATTCTAGACGATTCTGTGCTTCCAACTTTGTGGCAATATTTTGGGGAAGGCCCTTTCCGGTTTCAGCATGACATTGCCCCCGTGCACAAAGCGAGGTCCATACAGAAATGGTTTGCCGAGATCGGTGTGGAAGAACTTGACTGGCCTGCACAGAACCCTGACCTCAACCCCATCAAACACCTTTGGGATGAACTGGAACGCAGACTGCAAGCCAGTCCTAATCTAGTGGAAAGCCTTCCCAGAAGAGTGGATGATTTTATAGAAGCAAAAGGGGGACCAACTCCATGATTTTGTAATGAGTTGTTTGACGAGCAGGTGTCCATATATATTTTTGGTCATGTACTGTAGGTTTCCCATTTCTTCTGTGTCTGGTGTTCGCTAGTTACTGGCTAGCTAGGTCTTCAGCCAGCATGGAACAAACGGGGTGGTGGGTTGTTCAAAACTGACGCAGTTGTCATGTCAACATCGATCATGTGCTGCTACGAACTGCAACAGAAGAGACATGCGAAAACAGGAGATGTATACAAATAAATTTGACATAATTTATGGAACTTCAAATGTTGTTCGAGTTGCTTTGTGCATCAGCAAATTTGCTTGAGATGATCTCACTGCAACACTGCGTCCTAGCTTGACATAGCCGTTTCAAAAGAGAGGTCAGTTAAGACAAGCTAACTTTTTGGAAGAAAGGGTTCTTTGATGATTGTTTGGAAGGCAAGAAGGTTTCTACATAAAAATGCCTATTCAGATGGGTTATATTTGTATATTTTAAATAGTGCCTGAGTATCAGTGTTTACCTCAGTGTTTAAACTTTAACATCAGGAGTTTGAGTACTCTAAGCTTAAAAATATAGGCGGCAATGTTTTAAACTGTAACTATATGGAAATATTTGCATGCATCTGGTACTCTAGGAATCATTTTACATACAGTACTGACATTTGATATGTTTGTCATGATTTCGGTCTTTCAAATGTATATTTTGTGATTTTATTGAGCATGGAGTAGGAGAAAAGGGAGTATGAGTGAACCAGCGGTATATTGTATGGTACACAGCAACTAGTTTTGCCTACTGTTGATTGTTCTGTGTGACATTGCTAGCATTGTTTCAGGAGTTAAATTAACACTCAGTGGTGTACAATAACCCCAGTGTTGGTGTTAATAACCAAAGTCGTGTGATGGTGTGATTTTTACTCTGTGTAGAGTAAAACACAAAACCACGCCCGTTATCATATTTCCCAGCATGCTCTATTGACGGTTGATTTTCAGAATTGTTTGTTTCAACATCTGTTTGCATGTACACTGATTGGTTGATTAATCTTATGCTACGCAAAGATAAAGTTGGACTTTTTTTGCACCTGTTACTGAGATGTTTGTTCCAGTTTAAATGATTTAGGTAGTCCCACTAATCAATCTGCCCTACCCTGGCAGTCATTCTGAATGCAGGTTGTGGATGATTAAAAGTTCAAATTGTTGGATATCCTCACCCTGGAAATTACACATCACTTTGCAAGCCAGCATAAATGTGACTTCCAGACCTGTAAACCAAGAGTTTCCTAACACCACTGTTAGGGAATAACTAGGCTATCAATGAAAGGCCTTATGATAAGTAATGTATAGTCATAAAGAGTTTCATCTTAAAACCTCTACCGACCCCCCCTCCCGGATCCGGGATCATCCTCATCAAAAAAGCTGACTAGCATAGCCTAGCCTAGCGCCACAGGGATATCATATAATATAATATCATGAAATCACAAGTCCAATACAGCAAATGAAAGAAACATCTTGTGAATCCAGCCAACATTTCCGATTTTAAAAATGTTTTACAGCGAAAACACAATATATATTTAAGTTAGCTCACCACAATAGCCAAACACACAACACCATTTTTTCACCGCAAACATAGCTTTCACAAAACCCACAAATAGAGATAAAATTAAATCACTAACCTTTGAACAACTTCATCAGATGACAGTCTTATAACATCATGTTATACAATACATTTATGTTTTGTTCGAAAATTTGCATATTTATAGCTACAAATCCTGGTTTTACATTGTGAATATGTCGCCAAAATGCACCAAATTGTTCTGAGAAATTTTGGACAGTCACGTAATCTAACCAAAAAACTCATCATAAACTTTGCTAAAAAATACATGTTGTACAGCAAATGAAAGATACACTGGTTCTTAATGCAACCGCTGTGTTAGATTTTTTAAAATAACTTTAGTACAAAGTACAGCATGCAATAATCTGAGACAGCGCCCAGCCATTCTCCGCCATGTTGGAGCCAACATATTCCACAAAAATACGAAACATCATAAATATTCTCTTACCTTTGATGATCTTCCATCAGAATGCAGTGCAAGGAGTCCTAGTTCCACAATAAATCGTTGTTTTGTTTTAGAATGTCCATTTCTTCTGTCGAATTAGCAACTTTGGCTAGCATGGTGGAGCGCACATGTCCATGAACTCTTGGCGCATGGAACGAAAAATTCTAAAAGTCATAATAAACGTCAAATAAACTGGTCAAACTCAGTTGAAAATCCATCTTTATGATGTTTTTCTCATATGTATCCAATAACGTCCAAGACGGAGCATTTCGTTGTGTCTACCTAACGCATTTCAGAAAATAATATGGTGCTCTCTGGTGCGCAGCAAAATACTGCCAATATGGCAGACCTGTCACTCCAAAAGCTCTCATTCGGTCTCACATCAAGCTAGACACCCCATTCAACATTCTACTGCCTGTTGACATCTAGTGGAAGGCGTATGAAGTGCATACAGATCCATAAATATAAGGCAATTGAATAGGCAAGGCCTTACAGACACCCATTTTCAGAATTTTCACTTCCTGTTTGGAAGTTTGCTGCCAAATGAGTTCTGTTTTACTCACAGATATAATTCAAACAGTTTTAGAAACTTCAGAGTGTTTTCTATCCAATAGTAATAATAATATGCATATCGTATGATCTAGAACAGAGTACGAGGCCGTTTAATTTGGGCACGATTTTTTCACAAAGTGAAAACAGCGCCCCCTATTAAGAAGAAGTTAAAGGCTAATATCCAGCCATTGCAATGAGCCTGTCCTCCTATAGCTTCTCCCACCAGCCTCCTCTGACAAATTGTCCTAGGTAAAACTCTATACAAAAGGGAAAAAAACGAAGAACCCTATATCATTCTACATAGCACCTTTTTTTCTAAAGGGTGCAGAAAGGAATATTAGAAAAGATTTGCCTGCACCAAGCTGCTGCCCAGCCTTTCAACAACATTATATCGTCATGATTCGTCCAGTTGTAGCATACGATTTCGCACTACAAACCAACAGTGGTTTTAACTTAATTTTTTATTAAAATAAAAAACTCTTAGGGGGTGGCCAATAGGGGGCAATGCCATCGTATATCCCAATGTTTTATGAGTACATAATCACAATAGGACAAAGGTTGATGTCACCCAACCCCAACTGGCACCCTATTCCCATAGTGTACTACTATTTACCAGAGCCCTATAATCCCTGGTCAAAAGTAGTGTGCCATTTGGGATGCCACCTCAGATTGACCAACAATGCGGTTAGATAGTGCACCCTCCGTGTCTACCTCAGTCTGAAGTCTAAGGTCCTCCAGAGCCACCATTTCCAGTAGAGACTGGGTCTGCATCTCAAATGGACCCCTATATAGTGCACCACTTTTGAGGGCCCTGGTCAAATAGGGTGCCATTTGGGACACACACTGGGAGGAGGTAGTATACTCAGGATGAAGGAAGAAAGGGAATTTCAGGAAATAATTTGTATTATTTATTTAAAGAGGAGAAAGGCCGTGTCATGGGCATCCCTTCGTTTGATTATGTAATGGTCATTCCATCTCAATAGCTCTCTTCTGCCTTCATCTTACTCTAACTAATGAGCGTCGGTCTTTGACCTTTTTTCTTTCAAAGACTAAATGCTGTTTAATCCCTCAGGCTCGCACACACACACGGTTGAGTACGAGACCATATTGAGTGTGTGTGGTGAGAAAGGGGTAAGGTATTTCAGTGTCAGCCTTAGGTCCTTAGAAAGGCATGAGTCCTCTCCTCTTTCCTCTCTGGTCCAGTCCCCCTCTTCCCTCCTTTTATCCCCAAACACCACAGATAATGCCTTATTCTGCTCCCTGGGGTTCTACAGAGAAACCAAGAGACAGTCGAAGGTGGCAGTTATTATTAATCATTTCCATGCAGTAAACTTGACACCATTGATAAACACAAAATCTGTCTTTGTCCCAAATTGCACCCTATTCCCAATTGAATGTACTACTTCTGACTAGCGACCAATGGGAGCTGGTCAAAAGTAGTGCACCATTGTAGGGAATAGGGTACCATTTGGGTTAGCCCATATTAGACCAGTATCAGCCAGGTCCTACCAAGTGTCCCATCAGGAAGGAATGCAGCACCTTTAGAGAGCCAAGGCCTTTCTGGGCCTCCGGTCACTTGATCCCAGAAGATTAGTGAAAGGTAGCAGTGCATTAGTTGCACTGGTGGTTAGTGGTTAGAGCATTGGGCCAGTAACCAAAAGGTTGCTAGATCGAATCACCGAGCTGACAAGGTAAAAATCTGTCGTTCTGCCCCTGAACAAGGCAGTTAACCCACTTTTTCTAGGCAGTCATTGTAAATAAGAATGTTGTTATTTAACTAGGCAAGTCGGTTAAGGTTAAATTAATTAATTAAAATGTTTTTTTTAAATTAGGGTAGCCATTTAGGACAGAGCCATGGATCGACGTACGGTCAGAATCATAGATATGGAATAGGTCTCAACTTTGTATCTGTGCCATTATGGCATCTGTAAGAGAATGGGCAGTGCCATTGAGGTAATCTCCATTTTAAAGTAGTTAATTTTCTTCTTCTTTTGATATTGCAGCATTGGGGTCTTGAACCAAATATTGTGTCATTTACTTAGTGGCCATTAGATGGTGATATTTAGTGTACCCTGCACATAACCCATGTGGAATTCCTGGTCACTGGCAGCGTTTGGATCTGCGGTCAAGAACGCCAAGTTCATTTCAGACTATGCTGCCCTTCAGTCTCTTGACTTTTTCGCCCTAACGAAGACATGGATCACCACTCTTTGTACTTGGCGACGTCAACCTCTAGACGTCTGCCTTTGATTCATTTCTTTCAAACTCTTTCCCCTCCTTGCCTCTTGACGTAACCCTTTCCCAGTCCCCTCCCATGGCAGGCAATATGCTTGACCTCATCTTTACTAGAGGCTGTTCGCCATCTCACTGCAACCTCCTCTAGGTCTCTGGTCAGTACTTTGTTTCCTTTTCTGTCTCTTCTCCTCCAACCCTAGCCACTCAGCCCCTACCCAGATGGTAATGTGCCGTCGCAATCTTCATTCTCTCTCTCCCATCATCTCTCCCTTCTGCTAAACCCTTCTCCTCCCAGGCTTCTGACTCTGCCCCTTCGACCCTACTCTCCTCCCGGCCAGCTCGGCACTCCTGCTCTGTGGCTGAGTGACTCAGTGCAAAATTACAGAACAGGGCTGCGGGCAGCTGAGCGAAACAAGACATCCGGAGGACCCATCACCCTTTCACTCCCTACCTTCTCTTCCTCTGTATTAGCTGCTAAAGCCACTTTTTAAAATCACCCTAAATGTCAAGGGTTCTGCCTCTAACCCTTGGAAACTCTTTTCCACCTTCTCCTCCCACCTTAATCCTCCACCCCCTACCTCTGCGGACGACTTTGTCAACCACTTTGAAAAGAAGGTTGACAACATCCACTCCTCATTTACTCAGCCTATTGAGTCCACTGGTTCCATTCACACTTGACCTCTTTCTCCAGATGAAATTCTGCAACTAGTGAGGTCAGGCCACCCGGCAACCTGCCCGCTTGACCCCATCCCCTCTTCCAGAGACCTTATCCCATTCCTCACTTCCCTCATCCCTAACCAGAGGCTACCCTCGGACTTTAAAATGGCCCAGGTCACTCCCCTCCTCAAGAAACCAACACTCGACTCCTCTGACATGAAAAACTACAAACCTAGGAGGATGAGAAAAGAGGAGAGTCCGCTTTGTCAGTGCGGAGAGCCTCTCTGATACAGAGATGAGCAGTCTCCTTTATTTTCTTTCCAAAACACTTGAGAGCTCTCTCTCCCCAGGGCTGGGTCTCAAGCTCTGCACACTCTTGGATTGCATCCTACCTGCCAGGCCGCTCATACCAGGTGACGAGGAGAGGCTCAGTGTCTGCACCACAAACTCACTACTGGTGTCCCCCAGAGCTCGGTTCTAGGCCCCCTCTTCTTCGCTCTATACATCAAGTCACTCATATCCTCACACGGTCTCTGCCATCATTGCTATGCGGATGACACTCTACTTTCCTCCTTCAGATACCCAGGTGGCCATACACACATATCTCTGCGTGCCTGGCAGATGTCGGTCCACCACCTCAAGCTCAACAAGACGAAGCTGCTTCTCCTCCCGGGGAAGGCCTGCCCGCTCCAAGACGTTTCCATCATGGTTGACAACTCCACGGTGTCCCACTCCTAGAGTGCAAAGAACCTTGGCGTGACCCTGGACAATACCCTATCGTTCTCTACTAACATCAAAGCAGTGACTCTCTCTTGCAGGTTCATGTACTACAACATCCGTAAAGTACGACCCTACCTCACATGAAGCGGCACAGGTCCTAATCCAGGCACTTGTCATCTCTCGTCTGAACTACAGCAATTCGATGTTGGCTGGGCTGCCCACTTGTGCCATTTAACCTTTGCAACTTCTCCAGAATGCTGCAGCCCGCCTGGTAACACCTTCCCAAGTTCTACCATGTCATCTCTCTCCTCCACACACTCCACTGGCTTCCAGTCGAAGCTCGCATCCACAACAAGACCATGGTATTTGCCTACAGAGCAGCAAGAGGAACTGCCCCTCCCTACCTTCAGGCTCTGCTCAAACCCTACACCCCAATCGGAGTATGCCGTTCTGTCACCTCTGATCTCCAGGCCCTCCCACAGGACAGCAGCTCCTGCTCAGCCCAGTCCAAGCTCTCTCCTGTCCTGGCACCTCAATGGTGGAACCAGTTTCCCCCTGAAGCTAGGACAGGTCCCTGCACATCTTCCAAAAATTGAAACCCTACCTCTTCAAAGAGTATCCTACATAATCCCATAGAACACACACCTCACCCCCCCCCCCCCCCCCCCAAAAAAAACTACAACCATTAACTAATACTACCACTTTACTTTTTATCCCCCCTTTCTAGCTCGGACTTTGCTGATAACTACTTGAGGAAAAATGTACATACTATGACTGATGTAACCGACCAGCTCAATCTTAAGTCGTTTTTTTACATCTGATAAAAGTAGCGACTCAGACTGAAAATGATATATCAAACACTACAGTTGATAAAATAATGGGAAAGTATTCTGCTTTGAAAGTTAATAAACTTGTAACCCCACTTGGCCCTTGACTGTTTTGGTACACCTACTGGAGAGCTCTTCTTTGTCTACACCCATTCAGCATCATTCACACCCTCTTAAGCCTTAGCCCCACCCATCTCTTTAAGGATTAACATGAGGCCATGTGCTAAACAGAGTGACTACGGTAGTGTACTAAACAACCAAAGATTAAGACTAAAGGCTGGTTGATACTACTTCTAAAATCGACATGAACATTCTATTGCCGTCCATCAAACTTGTCGCTATGAAAAAGTATAAAACACAAAAACGACAGGCTGCATGACATCAGCAGCCTGGTGGTCCAAAACAGCATAACTGTATTTTAACACAAATTAACCCATCCATTTAAAAAGGGAATTTAGTATGTCAATCTAGCAAACCAGGCAACTAAAAGCAACTTCCTAAACAGTGTTCTGGTTTGTTTCTAGCTTGTTAGCTAGATAACTTTAAGTTAGCTGGCTAGCCAGTTCAAATAATGACCATATCATAGCTGACAACGTCTTAACTTCAGCTAATTTGTATTCATTATTACAAGTTAATTACAGAAAATAGCTTACTGTTGTGAGTGTGACAAAATAAAAAGCAGGGCATTCAACCAGAGAATTTTAGAACTTGGCCACCGTGCCATTGGCCTAACGTTATATCCGAATTTGACTTTGGTGCATGTTGTTCTTCACATTACCATCTCTGGTAAACACACACTAGACCAAATAAAAAAAATTGTCATCACATGCACAGGATACAGGTGTAAACAGTACAGTAAAATTGTTACTTGCATAGTGGAGTCTTGTTTAGACATGTAGCTAGCTACAAATGCCATACAAGTTTGTTATTAAGGCACATTAACATTCACCTGTTCCAGAAGGTGTTTCTGCCAAAAAACACATTTTGATCAAAAATAAACTGTTTATGTTCAAATCCCTCTCCTGTGAAGTAGTGACTTGCGACATACACCTAGTTAGCGATCTTAAAATGAATGCACTAACTGTAAGTCCCTCTGAATAAGAGCATATGCTAAATGACTGAAATGTCAGATGTAATTAATATAGCTTAAAGCCATTTACAAACTAGACAAACCAATTTGAAGACAATGCTTTGATTATTGGCTGATCGCTACCAACCCATAGGAAACTCCACCCAGTTGACTACTTTAAAATTGTGGAAGCCCTCAATGGCAATGTCCATGCAGAAACAGGTTATTTCCAAGTAGAGATCTCTATACATCTCTATGGTCGGAACACAGAGACGAAATCTGACAGATCAGGATGAACAGACCAGGAAACACTCCTATTTACAGAAGCCAGAGTTTGTTCTGTTCAGGTCATGTGGTAAGGAAAAACTGAAGGCCCTTGTCTGGACCCACTATTTACAAGACCTTTTGTGTTCATCCCAAATGGGACATTAATCCCTACAGTACATGAATAGTGTGCCATTTGGGATGCAAACTATGATTCAGGGGAAACACTAGCTACACATCAAGGCAAGCCCGAGAGTGATCTGAATTCTCTATTTCCCATTTGTGCCGCTGTTGCACAATAACTATAAATCAGGAGGGCAGACCTTGCACTGCCTAACACGGCTACACAAATACGTTGTACAAGTTCTGCCTATGTGACTGACCTCCGCACTCAGATGAATTACCATATAAAAAAAGCATTTCATAACCCACTGTATGAGGCTGGTGAGGTACAGAGGGGTGGAGAGGTTGAGGGATGGAGCCAGGGAGGAGTCAGTATGTTAGAGCTCATCTGTCACTTTCTCAAAGATAAAAGTTTCCTGATTAATGAGGAATTCCTGATATTCCGACCTTGGGGAAACGAGGAGCTTTCTGGCTTACAAATTGATCTGATCATTAAGATGGATTGGTAGCCATTTTGTGCTGGGACCATATTCATAAACCATCTCAAAGTACTAGTGCTGATCTGGGATCAATTTAGCCTTTTAGATTAAATTGAATAAGACGACATGGACGGGGGGAACCTGATCCTAAATGAGCATTCCTACTCAGACACTATGAATATGGCTCTTATTTCCTATGTTGTGCTGATCACATTGCTTATTGGGACAGTAAGCAGACAGCTGTTGTCTCTAGCTCTATGGACTGTTAAGAACATGATGGTTATGTGGTCGGTTCAGTTCTCTCTAACAGAATAACAGCCCTGTAAGCATATCGGTCTGTTGATGCTCTACAGTCTACGCAATAAAAACATACAGTTTAAGTCAAAAGTTTACATACACCTTAGCCAAATACATTTAAACTCAGTTTCACAATTCCTGACATTTAATCCTAGTAAAAATCCCCTGTCTTAGATCAGTTAGGATCACCACTTTATTTGAAGAATGTGAAATGTCAGAATAATAGTAGAGAGAATGATTTATTTCAGCTTTTATTTCTTTCATCACATTCCCAGTGGGTCAGAAGTTTACATAAACTCAATTAGTATTTGGTAGCATTGCCTTTACATTGTTTAACTTGTGTCAAACGTGTCGGGTAGCCTTCCACAAGCTTCCCACAATAAGTTGGGTGAATTTTGGCCCATTCCTCCTGACAGAGCTGGTGTAACTGAGTCAGGTTTGTAGGCCTCCTTGCTCACACATACTTTTTCAGTTATGCCCACACAGTTTCTATGGGATTGAGGTCAGGGCTTTGTGATGGCCACTCCAATACCTTGACTTTGTTGTCCTTAAGCCATTTTGCCACAACTTTAGAAGTATGCTTGGGGTCATTGTCCATTTTGAAGACCCATTTGCGACCAAGCTTTAACTTCCTGACTGATGTCTTGATGTTGCTTCAATATATCCATATACTTTTCCTTCCTCTTGATGCCATCTATTTTGTGAAGTGCACCAGTCCCTCCTGCAGCAAAGCACCCCCACAACATGATGCTGCCACCCCCGTGCTTCACGGTTGGGATGGTGGTCGTCGGCTTGCAAGCCTCCCCCTTTTTCCTCCAAACATGACGATGGTCATTATGGCCAAACATTTCTATTTTTGTTTCCTCAGACCAGAGGACATTTCTCCAAAAAGTACGATCTTTGTCCCCATGTGCAGTTGCAAACCGTAATCTGGCTTTTTTAATGGCGGTTTTGGATCAGTGGCTTCTTCCTTGCTGAGCGGCCTTTCGGGTTATATCGACATAGGACTCGTTTTACTGTGGATATACAGTGGGGAGAACAAGTATTTGATACACTGCCGATTTTGCAGGTTTTCCTACTTACAAAGCATGTAGAGGTCTGTCATTTTTATCATAGGTACACTTCAACTGTGAGAGACGGAATCTAAAACAAAAATCCAGAAAATCACATTGTATGATTTTTAAGAAATTAATTTGCATTTTATTGCATGACATAAGTATTTGATCACCTACCAACCAGTAAGAATTCCGGCTCTCACAGACCTGTTAGTTTTTCTTTAAGAAGCCCTCCTGTTCTCCACTCATTACCTGTATTAACTGCACCTGTTTGAACTCGTTACCTGTATAAAAGACACCTGTCCACACACTCAATCAAACAGACTCCAACCTCTCCACAATGGCCAAGACCAGAGAGCTGTGTAAGGACATCAGGGATAAATTGTAGACCTGTACAAGGCTGGGATGGGCTACAGGACAATAGCCAAGCAGCTTGGTGAGAAGGCAACAACTGTTGGCACAATTATTAGAAAATGGAAGAAGTTCAAGATGACGGTCAATCACCCTCGGTCTGGGGCTCCATGCAAGATCTCACCTCGTGGGGCATCAATGATCATGAGGAATGTGAGGGATCAGCCCAGAACTACACGGCAGGACCTGGTCAATGACCTGAAGAGAGCTGGGACCACAGTCTCAAAGAAAACCATTAGTAACACACTACGCCGTCATGGATTAAAATCCTGCAGCGCACGCAAGGTCCCCCTGCTCAAGCCAGCGCATGTCCAGGCCCGTCTGAAGTTTGCCAATGACCATCTGGATGATCCAGAGGAGGAGTGGGAGAAGGTCATGTGGTCTGATGAGACAAAAATAGAGCTTTTTGCTCTAAACTCCACTCGCCGTGTTTGGAGGAATAGAAGGATGAGTACAACCCCAAGAACACCATCCCAACCGTGAAGCATGGAGGTGGAAACATCATTCTTTGGGGATGCTTTTCTGCAAAGGGGACAGGACGACTGCACCGTATTGAGGGGAGGATGGACGGGGCCATGTATCGCGAGATCTTGACCAACAACCTCCTTCCCTCAGTAAGAGCATTGAAGATGGGTCGTGGCTGGGTCTTCCAGCATGACAACGACCCGAAACACACAGCCAGGGCAACTAAGGAGTGGCTCCGTAAGAAGCATCTCAAGGTCCTGGAGTGGCCTAGCCAGTCTCCAGACCTGAACCCAATAGAAAATCTTTGGAGGGAGCCGAAAGTCCGTATTGCCCAGCGACAGCCCCGAAACCTGAAGGATCTGGAGAAGGTCTGTATGGAGGAGTGGGCCAAAATCCCTGCTGCAGTGTGTGCAAACCTGGTCAAGAACTACAGGAAACGTATGATCTCTGTAATTGCAAACTAAGGTTTCTGTACCAAATATTCAGTTCTGCTTTTCTGATGTATCAAATACTTATGTCATGCAATAAAATGCAAATTAATTACTTAAAAATCATACAATGTGATTTTCTGGATTTTTGTTTTAGATTCCTTCTCTCACAGTTGAAGTGTACCTATGATAAAAATTACAGACCTCTACATGCTTTGTAAGTAGGAAAACCTGCAAAATTGTCAGTGTATCAAATACTTGTTCTCCCCACTGTAGATACTTTTGTACGCGTTTCCTCCAGCATCTTCACAAGGTCCTTTGCTGTTGTTCTGGGATTGATTTGCACTTTTCGCACCTAAGCACATTCATCTCTAGGAGACAGAACAAGTCTTCTTCCTGAGAGGTATGATGGCTGTGTGGTTCCATGGTGTTTATACTTGCGTACTATTGTTTGTGCAGATGAATGTGGTACCTTTGTGGTACCACAATGTGGTACGTTTGGAAATTGCTCCCAAGGATGAACCAGACTTGTGGAGGTATACCATTTTTTTCTGAGGTCTTTGCTGATTTATTTTGATTTTCCCATGATGTCAAGCAAAGACGCACTGAGTTTGAAGGTAGGCCTTGAAATACATCCACAGGTACACCTCCAATTGACTCAAATGATGTCAATTAGTCTATCAGAAGCTTCTAAAGCCATTGACATAATTTTCAAAGCTGTTTAAAGGCACAGTCAACTTAGTGTATGTAACCTTCTGACCCACTGGAATTGTTATACAGTGAATTATAAGTGAAATAATCTGTCTGTAAACAATTGTTGGAAAAATGACTTGTGTCATACATCCTAACCGACTTGCCAAAACTATAGATTGTTAACAATACATTTGTGGAGTGGTTGAAAAATGAGCTAATGACTCCAACCTAAGTGTATTTAAACTTCCGACTTCAACGCGACATATGGAGCATACAAATATGGCCTAGCTTCTAGTGACAGACACAGAACCAACAAACCCTGGATTTAGACAGCATATCAGAGGGAATATAATTTGCATAAAATGGATATAGGTCTACTGTACCAGCATCTCAAGTGTTTAGCCCAAGGCTAATATAACAGCTCATGTTACAATCCCGACAGAAGACATGAACATGACATCAGGAGTGCTTGGAACATCAGGGCCATGGGTCTAGATCTGGTCTGACAAGCCAAACCTGAACATGGGCTTTAGAAGAGAATAGGGACCCATTTAACACAATGACTACCCTTGTTGTTCAACAGGTAGACAGAACTGTTCAGTGGCATTCCACTGAGGTCTCTGACAATTTTCACAAGACCTTTCAAGCATGCCTTTTAACCAAACACTCCAGCTCAGATAAGGAAATATCAGGTATGTGGTTATGCTGTCTGTATAGCCTTCTGATAAGAGATTAAAAGCTTTTTTGTAAATGTTTCGATAGATCAAATTAGATAGAGAAATATGCATATTTCTCTACCCGTGTCTGTCCTTGTCACACAATCAAATGTATTTATATAGCCCTTCTTACACCAGCTGATATATCAAAGTGCTGTACAGAAACCCAGCCTAAAACCCCAAACAGCAAGCAATGCAGGTGTAGAAGCACGGTGGCTAGGAAAAACTCCCTAGAAAGGCCAAAACCTAGGAAGAAACCTAGAGAGGAACCAGGCTATGAGGGGTGGCCAGTCCTCTTCTGGCTGTGCCGGGTGGAGAGTAAGAGTAAGTAAAATGAGAGTAAGTAAAATATAGGCACCTGTTGGACCTTAGAAAGGGTATGTGTGCAGTGGAAACCACACTTAATTCATAACACTGTAGGTAAAATATAGTTCACAATGAAACAGGGTAGGATGTAGGCTACATCTCTATTGTAGTTCAAAATGAAACAGGGTAGGATGTAGGCTACATCTCTATTGTAGTTCAAAATGAAACAGGGTAGGATGTAGGCTACATCTCTATTGTAGTTCAAAATGAAACAGGGTAGGATGTAGGCTACATCTCTATTGTAGTTCACAATGAAACAGGGTAGGATGTAGGCTACATCTCTATTGTAGTTCACAATGAAACAGGGTAGGATGTAGGCTACATCTCTATTGTAGTTCACAATGAAACAGGGTAGGATGTAGGCTACATCTCTATTGTAGTTCAAAATGAAACAGGGTAGGATGTAGGCTACATCTTTATTGTAGTTCAATGTGTTGACAGCAAGTGGTAGCCCCCTGGTCAGCTCTCCAACCCCATGACAAGGCCTATGAAAATGTCCCACATAAAATGTAATTATGCGAAATTAACCTAAGGGAGATAGAAAAACTTTTCTTAAAGTCCCTTTTACCTTGGTGTTGACACTCAGCCTCTGTAGGGAGAGGTTTCCGTTCTCTGTCGGTGTAAGGGTCGTCTCTCTCGAGGTCCCGTTGCTTTTCGCTGCTTCCCCTGGTAACGGGATGCCCTCCGTGACATACTCTTTACGGCACTTTAAGCTGTGCTTATTTAGTACCTCCGCCGTTTTAGCGTCTACCACGATCAGCTCGAGGCTACCCACTGTGGCTCGTATCCGGGCAACGACCTGCTGGTGGCTCTCGCCCTCCACGCTGTCCCCGTTAACGAACGTCAGTAGGTCCCCGGCGAAGAGACCGGTGGCAGCGGCGGGAGAGTCTGGTTCTACGAGTCGGATAAACTGTCCGGTTTTCCCTTTCTCACCGTGCAGATGAAAGCCGTAGCCATTCAACCCCTTTCCTAAAACACAAAGTCTAGGCCGGAGATTTGACATAATATTGCCGCTGATCAAATACTCCCACAGATAGTCACAACAAATAAATGAAAAGTGAACAACAAACAAGCGAACAGAAATTAGACAGACGGATTAACTCATTCGCACGGCGTGTCACTGTGACAATTCGGGTAAGGTCCTCATAGAAACGTTGAAATTATGTAACTATGCTTGAACTGCACTCAGTCAGGGCTTGCAAGACCCACAAAATAAGTCTTGCATGTGTGTTCAAATCAACTGGGCTTAGTTTTTAAAGTTGACGGTGACGTGTCCTGGTCTGACAGGTGACAAGACCAATCAGTAATCTCCTTTAGGAAAATGCTGTTTTATACGAATGTAGGTTTAAAAATAAATGCCTGAAACTAGAACCAGGGTTCCCCAACTGGCAAGGGTTCCCCAAATTTTCTGAGCAAAACAAAACATGTATTTAATTTAGCAAAATATGTTCCAAAGTATTCCCACGCATAGTAATGAAAGAATTTGCCCTGCAAGTGATTTTATTTGCCCCCCCAAGTTTTCTGAGCAAAAAAAAGTATTTTTTATTTTTATTTTTATTGATGGACATAAAATACTGTAAAAACATCAGCATATCAGCTCCAAGTGATTTTAATTTTTGAAATCTGTTCCAAAGTATTCTCACGCATTATAGAGATACACACGGAGTATAAAAAAAACAATTAAGAGCACCTGCTCTTTCCATGACATAGACTGACTAGGTGAAAGCTATGATCCCTTATTGAGGGGAGGACACAAGTTAAAGAATGATTTTTAAACCTTGAGACATGGATTGTGTATGTGTGCCAATCAGAGAGTGATTGAGCAAGACAACATATTTGAGTGCCTTTGAATAGGGTATGATAGTAAGTGCCATGCGCTCTGGTTTGTGTCAAGAACAGCAAAGCTGCTTGGTTTTTCACACTCAACAATTTCTCATGTGTATAAAGAACGGTCCACCACCCAAAGGACATCCAGACAACTTTTTTTATTTAACTAGGCAATTCAGTTAAGAACAAATTCTTATTTACAATGACGGCTTACCCCGGCCAACGCTGGGCCAATTGTGTGCCGCCCAATCACAGCCAGATGTGATACAGCCTTGATTCGAACCAGGGACTGTAGTGACACCTCTTGCACTGAAATGCAGTGCCTTATACCGCTGTGCCACAACTGTGGCAAGCATTGGAGGCAACATTGGCCAGCATCCCTGTGGAACGCTTTTGACAACTTGTAGAGTCCATGCCCTGACAAATTGAGGCTGTTCTGAGGACAAAAGCAGGGGGGGGGGTTTAACTCAATACTAGGAAGGTGTTCCTAATGTTTGGTATACTCAGTGTATATGTAATCGTATACACAGGTTTGAAGGTTCTTATGGTCAATTTGCAGTCTTCAAATGACTTGCAATTTATTTATTTTATTTAACTAGGCAAGTCAGTTAAGAACAAATTCTTATTTGTTCTAGCCCCCTGACCTTGCGCTCAAGAAAAATAATAAGAAATCATCCCATGGCTGACTCTAGTTGATGATCCCTGCCCTACATACCGGTCTTGACGAGAATGGATAAAAAACTGTACGGGGAGGTTCTCTTCTGCACTGTTCAACCAATCCAGTAAATGTGGAGAAGTTAAAATGGAGTGTTGCCTTGTTAACGGTCATCACTAGTTACCACAGCCACAAAGTCAAACATTTCAATTTTAGTCATTTAGCAGGTGGGATTATTTAAGATACTCTTTGAAGAGGTAGGCCCTCGCCAAGAAACCAGAGGTGGCAGAACGGAGTGCTCAGGTTGGAGTGTAGGGTTTGAGCATAGCCTGAAGAAAGTGAGGGGCAGTTCCTCTTGCCGCTCTGTAGGGAAGTACCATAGAAGCCAGTGGAGTGTGCGGAGGAGCGGGGTGACATGGGAGAACTTGGAAAGGTTGAAGACAAGGCGGGCTGCAGCATTCTGGATAAGTTGCAGGGGTTTGATGGCACAAGCGGGGAGCCCAGCCAACAGCGAGTTGCAGTAGTCCAGACAGGAGATGGCAAGAGCCTGGATTAGGACTTGAGCAGCTTCCTCTGTGAGGTAGGGTCGTACTCTACGGATGTTGTGGCTCATGAACCTACAGGAGCGAGTCATTGCTTTCATGTTTGCAGAGAACGACAGGGTCATGCCAAGGTTCTTTGCACTCTGGGAGGGGGACACCGTGGAGTTGTCACCAGTACCAGATCGGAGCGGCCTGCCAGGTAGGATGCAATCCAAAGTGTGCAGAGCCTGAGATGCCCAGCCCTGAGAGGGTGGAGAGAAGGATCTGATGGCTCACAGTGTCAAAGTCAGCAGATAGATCTAGGAGAATGAAAACAGAGGAGAGAGTCAGCTTTGGCAGTGCAGAGAGCCTCCATGACACAGAGAAGAGCAGTCTCGCTTGAGTGACTCGTCTTGAAGCCTGACTGGTTAGGGTCAAGAAGATCGTTCTGAGAGAGATAGCGAGAGAGTTGGTCAGAGACAGCACGCTCAAGTGTTTTGGAAAGAAAAGAAGGGATACTCGTCTGTAGAGTTGTTGGTTTCTTGAGGAGGGGAGCTACTCTGGCCATTTTGAAGTCAGAGGGGACTCAGCCAGTGGTCAGAGATGAGGGAAGTGAGGTCTTCAGAGATGGTCTGGAGAAGGGAGGTGGTGATGGGGTAGAGTGGGCAGGTTGTTGGGCGGCTGGACCTCACTAATTGCAGGATTTCATCTGGAGAGAGAGGGGAGAAAGAGGTCAAGGCGTAGGGTAGTTTTGTGAGAGTGTGACCAGTAGACCCAATAGGCTGAGTGAATGAGGAGCGGATGTCGTCAACCTTCTTTTCAAAGTGGATGGAGGAGAAGGTGGAAGAGTTTCATCCAAACTGATGAAATTTAGAATGATAGAAAGTGGCTTTAGCAGAAACCCACCTATGTCAACAATTTATCTTCTTAAAAAATGTTCTTAAGATTTTAAACCTAACCCTACCTTATCCACACTGCTGAACTTATGCCTAAACCCTAACCTTAAAATTAAGACCAAAAAGCAAATTTTTCCGATATAGCCAATTTTGACTTTGTGGCTGAGGTAATTAGTGAAAACCCTTGTTAACATTCAAAAAGTGTCTCTCTTTCCATTTCCCCTCAAAACCGGAACATCATGTTGGGGAGGCTAACACTGTCGTTGAGTTTATCAGACAGCCAATGGGCTGCCTTTAAATTCCTCTATGAACAAAAGTTGTCGCCTAGGCTATTACTTATCAAGTAGATTATGGGCTTGCAGACATGTTTTGGTACCTTTACCCAAATCTGTGTCTTGACACAATCCTGTCTCGGCACTCTACAGACAATTCCTTCGACCTCATGGCTTGGTTTTTGCGCTGACATGCAATGTCAACTGTGGAACCTTATATAGACAGGTGTGTGCCTTTCCAAATCATGTCCAATCAATTGAATGTACCACAGGTGGACTCCAGCTCAATTTTGAGTCTCATAGCAAAGGGTCTGAATACTTATGTAAATAAAGTATTTCTGTTTTTTATTTTTAATACATTTGCAAACATTTTTTAAAAAACTGTTTTTGCGTTGTCATTATGTGGTATTGTGTGTAGATTGCTGAGGAATTTGTTTTATTTAATCCATTTTAGAATAAGGCTGTAACATAACAAAATGTGGAAAAAGTGAAGGGGTCTGAATACTTTCCGAAGGCACTGTAAATCAGTCAAGGTTATTTGTATTGTCCCAAAATGTGGTACACATGTTGCAAACCCTGTCAAGACAACATATGCAAGAACATTATTATCGACTTCACGGTGGCATTATAACGGGCATGTTTATACCTCTTGATCTGTTTGACTTAGAGTGATGAAATTTGGCATACATGGTCAGGCATATAAGTCTAGCTAACCCACACAATATCTCAGACGAAGATTGGGTGAATGATGCATCTTGCCATAAAATTCCATCATCTACAAAATTACACTGATGGGCCCAAGGGGGGGTCATAGTAATCCACTGTACGTACATTAGTCACACGCGATATCTCAGACACCACTGGCTCGATTTTGATGAAACTTAGGTGAATAATGCATCTTGCCATAGAGATCCGTAATTTACAAAATTACACTGATTGGCCCAAGGGGGTGCTGTATCATTCGTGTGGGACGACATGTTTACTGTTGCTTTGTTATAATTAATTTAATAGGATCTCTATGATATAGACACTGTCATCGATAGGCTATGGCTATTTATGTGAATGCAAAGCTTCTTCATGATTCCTCATCCATAGACGTAATCCAAACTGATAACACGTTTCTTTGTTCCTGAAAGAATAAAAACTAATCTCATGAAAGTAGGTCAACTATAAAACCCTTCTAAGTTAAATGTAGCACACAATTGTGAATATAAGAACATTACATTCATTGTTTTACATTTGACCATGATGCCTTCAGCCCCTCAGGGAATAACAGAACATAAATTAAAAGACAATGCCCTCTGGCGGTGTGTACCAACGTTGAGCTCTCTCTCTCTCTCTCTCTCTCTCTCTCTCTCTCTCTCTCTCTCTCTCTCTCTCTCTCTCTCTCTCTCTCTCTCTCTCTCTCTCTCTCTCTCTCTCTCTCTCTCTCTCTCTCTCTCTCTCTCTCTCTCTCTCTCTCTCTCTCTCTCTCTTTCTCTCTCTCTCTCTCTCTCTCTCTCGCACGCACGCACACACACACACACACACACACACACACACACACACACACACACACACACACACACACACACACGCAATATTCCCAGTGAAGTGAGAGACAAATACAAAACATTTTAGAAAATATCATTTTTATGCAGCATACATCAAATACAACATTTGGCATTCTCACAAGAAACTACTGACCAGGTAAATAACATATTGTAATATTCTGAGTAAAATACTCAAGTTCATATTCAAATTGGCAACCTGAAATAACTTCAGCAGCATAATATTATGAAATTGTATTATTATATATCTGAAAGCAGGTGTGAGTTATTTGCATGGAAGCATTGTGTTGTTTGATTAACACATCATATGCTTTTGAACGCTGTATTTAAACCCATTTGTTTTTGTGTTCCAGGCAGCTTCTCACAGGAAGTGAATGTTGTCTGGAAGCATGGTGGGTTCCAGGTTGTGCCGGAACGTGTTATGGCTTTGTTTGGTGAGAGCACATTGCTAATTGAGTTTGGTCAAGCTGAAATTGAGCTCTTGTAAAAATGGACGCCTGCCTCCTGGGCTCTATCACTTCCTGGGACCCTTTTTGTTTTGTTTGGTTTGTATATCTGTGGTTGTAACTAGCATGGGTTTTAAAGTTAAAAGTTAAAGAGCATGCTACGAAGTATGGAAAATAATTATGGAATTGAAGTAAGAATTTTAACTGAGAACATGCTTAAACTTTGATCGCAATTTATGTGGAGAAAACCATGCCATAGAAAATAAGTGTTTGAAAACATAATTTTGTTGTCTGCCTCTGCTTCACTCTGCCTGCTCAACCCAGACTTAGAACCCAACACTTTCCACCTTGTGACACATGCATGTCACTGCATTTTAATGATAACACAGTGTCATGGGTCCTAGGGGAAATGTGTTAATCTTGAGACAGCTCTCCCTTGTAAAAGGGGGGAAATGTTTCTATGGCATTTCTGTACTTGTGTAAAAGATAAATGCAAAAACCTCAAAGCCAATTCTCCCATACTCATCCGAAGCTGATTAGTTGATGTACTTCCCTCCCTGTAAGTTCCTTGCTGTGTACTGCTTAGGTGGCACCTCTTCACTCCCCTTGGTTGTACCTGGCAGAGCTGATGCAGATCGGGGGAGTATAGAGTCAGAGGGGAGAGAAAGAGGTATCTGCATCAGAAGTAGCTACAGCAACCAGACTTTTCCTTCTGAGACTCAATGTATTCATGAATCTGGAACGTGGGCTCGTTGGGCTGCTGGCCATGTACTGCCCTGTGCTTCAGCTCCCTGCAGAAGGGAAAGAAAGATGGATGGATGGATGGATGGATGGAGGAAGGGATGGCAGGATGAGCACAAAAAAAGTGAGGGAGACATTTTTTTTATTGTTCACATAGAGTAATTCCATGACGCCAGTGTGGGTGTAGTAAGAGAGTATCTGTGTTGTCACTTACTTTGCCACTGCAATGAAAGCCAGATCAACGTTCACCCCAGTCTTGGCACTTGTCTCCATGAAAGGAACAGAATACTCCTTGGAGAGGAAAACAGATCTATTACATTCAACTTGGGTAAGGATTGGATTGTCAATTTAGAATACTGTGTGCTTAATCCTAAATTGAAATTAGGATCTACATATTGGCGTAACTGTAAATGTTGCACATATCTGTTCTTGGCATCAATGCATGATTTACTTCACAGGGGACCATGCTGCTCACCCTGGCAAGCTTCTCTCCTTCGTCTCTCCTGATCACTCTTTCACTGGCCATGTCCGCCTGTAGGGGGAAAAGAGATTCACACCATTGGAGAAGAGAAAGGCCAAAATATACAAATAGGCCAAATATCTTAGTGTCAACAGAGTAAAACACAATGCACTTTCATTATCTGAACGTCTCATTTCTGTTGAATAACTGGAAAGAATAACCAGCTTGAGTGAGTCAGAGAGTGTGTCCAATCATTTGTGTGTGGTGTTATGTGAGGTAGGGCGAACAGCACACTTCTCCGTTTCTTCCACTACAAAAAGCTTTTCAGGCCTATCCATTTCGTCCATTCCTCTCACCTTGTTGCCCAGCAACATGATGACTACATCCCTCTGTGCATACTCATGAATCTCTGTAAGCCACGCCTACAGAGGGAGAAACAGCCAATCAGAGGACAAGAAGGGAGGTTGCGGGAACACAGCTAATGCTGAGTTCGTAACAAGTGGGAAACCCGAACAATACTACAGTACCTGTAAACTGGGAGCAACGAGTATTGCTTTAGGGTTGAGTTCGTGGCCAACTACATTGCAGACGCATGCCAGATCTTACCACGCATGGATAGGTACAGTGTATTCAGATCCCTTGATCTTTTCAACATTTTGTTACGTTACAGCCTTATTCTAAAATGGATTAAATAAACGTTTGTCCTCATCAATCTACACACAATACCACATAATGACAAAGCGAAAACATGTTTTTTGAAATATTTGCTCATGTATTAAAAAAACAAAACAGAAATACCTTATTTACATAATTATTCAGACTCTTTGCTATGAGACTCGAAATTGACCTCAGGTGCATCCTGTTTCCAATGATCATCCTTGAGATGTTTCTACAACTTGATTGGAGTCCACCTGTGGTAAATTCAATTGATTGGACATGATTTGGAGAGGCACACACCTGTCTATATAAGGTCCCACAGTTGACAGCGCATGTCAGAGCAAAAACCAAGCCATGAGGTCGAAGGTGTCACTGCCCTGGTGCATTGGGATACTTTTTAGACCAGAGGAAAGAGTGCCTCCTACTGGCCCTCCAACACCACTTCCAGCAGCATCTGGTCTCCCATCCAAGGACTGACCAGGACCAACCTTGCTTAGCTTCAGAAGCAAGCCAGTAGTGGTATGCAGGGTGGTATGGTGGTGGCAGCATCATGCTGTGGGGATGTTTTTCAGTGGCAGGGACTGTGAGACTAGTCAGGATTGAGGGAAAGATGAATGGAGCAAAGTACAGAGAGATCCTTGATGAAAACCTGCTCCAGAGCACTCAGGACCTCAGACTGGGGAAAAGCTTCACCTTCCAACAGGACAACGACCCTAAGCACACAGACAAGACAACGTAGGAGTGGCTTCGGGACAAGTCTCTGAATGTCCTTGAGCAGCCCAGCCTGAGCACAGACTTGATCGGATTGGAGAGACCTAAAAATAGCTGTGCAGCGACGCTCCCCATGCAACCTGACAGAGCTTGAGAGGATCTGCAGAGAAGAATGGGAGAAACTCCCCAAATACAGGTGTACCAAGCTTGTACCGTCATACCCAAAAATACTCTACGCTGTAATCGCTGCCAAAGGTGCTTCAACAAAGTACTGAGTAAAGGTTCTGAATACTTATGTAAATTTGATAGTTACGTTTTTTTACAATAACACACACATTATTGTTCATGTCAACACTTTATGGTATCAGTTTACATTTCAGGCAATATCCTCCTCATAATTGGTATGATTAGTCATTTGTCTTTATAATATTACAATTCTGCAGGGCATCACCAGTTAAAGACATTATAATGGCAGAGGTGTCAGGCAGAGACCAAGACTCACCCGTATGTTGTCAAAGGAGGATTTGCTGGTGATGTCATATAAAAGGAGTAAGGCTGTGAGAAAGAAAGAAAAAACACGAAATGTAGCTCTATGAATAATAGATGAATGTATATGATATAAATAACTAAAGTTATAATCAAGTATCTCCCTATGGCTGAGATCCCTGGCCAGTCTGGCCAGAACCAGATTGATGGCTTGACAAGACTGTTTTACTGTAGGTGTCCCTGTAGAAGGTGTAACAGGGTTCGTTGTGATATCCACTTGACACTGCAGAAATATGTATTCAATGTTTGTGTATTCCTATTGGTTGGTTGAATTTACATATCAATAAGGTATATTGCCATTGGTCATGCTTGCAGATAGGGGGAGATCGTAAATTCTTCTCAGTCTGATATTGACATGCAAGTGATAAAAAGGAAGACCCAGAGTTACCTCTGCTGCAGAGGATAAGTTCATTAGAGTTAACTGCACCTCAGATTGCAGCCAAAATAAATGCTTCAAAGAGTTCAAGTAACAGACAGAACTGTTCAGAGGAGACTGCGTGAATCAAGCCTTCATGGTCGAATTGCTGCAAAGAAACCAATACTAAAGGACACCAATAATAAGAAGAGACTTGCTTGGGCCAAGAAACATGATCAATGGACATTAGACCGGTGGAAATCTGTGTCCAAATGTGAGATGCAGATGCAGCGTAGGTGAACGGATGATCTCCGCATGTGTGGTTCCCCCGTGAAGCATGGAGGAGGAGGTGTGATGGTGTGTTGGTGCTTTGCTGGTGACACTGTGATGATTTATTTAGAATTCAAGGCACACTTAACCAGCATGGCTACCACAGCATTCTGCAGCGATACTCCATCCCATCTGGTTTGCGCTTAGTGGGACAATCATTTGTTTTTCAACAGGACAATGACCCAACACACCTCCAATCTGTGTAGGGGCTATTTGACCAAGAAGGAGAGTGATGGAGTCCTGCATCAGATGACCTGGCCTCCACAATCACCGACCTCAACCCAATTGAGATGGTTTGGGGTGAGATGGACCGCTGAGTGAAGGAAAAGCAGCCAACAAGTGCTCAGAATAATATGTTGGAACTCCTTCAAGACTGTTGGAAAAGCATTCCAGGTGAAGCTGGTTGAGAGAATGCCAAGAGTGTGCAAAGCTGTCATCAAGGCAAAGGGTGGCTACTTTGAAAAATATATTTTGATTGGTTTAACACTTTTTTGGTTACTACATGATTCTATAAGTGTTATTTCATAGTTTTGATGTCTTCACTATTATTCTACAATGTCGAAAATTGTTTAAAAAAAAGGAAACCCTTGAATGAGTAGGCGTGTCCAAACTTTTGATTGGTACTGTATGTGTACCACAGGAGGCTACTGAGGGGAAGGATGGCTCATGATAATGGCTGGAATGGAGCGAATGGAATCAAATGGAGGGAAAGGCATCAAACACGTGGAAACCATGTGTTTGATGTATTTGATACCATTCCACTTATTCCGCTCCAGGCATTAACACGAACCCGTCCTCCCCAATTAAGGTGCCACCAACCTCCTGTGATGTGTACGGTACTTGTTAGATATTGGGGGCATCCTGGGATGTGCTTTTTATGTTATTGCTGTAAGAGCAAGTTCGCTCGCATGATTTAATTGTAATGGTCACATTAACTCCATGCTAATTCACAGTTATTTCCATGCTAACACACAAATCCCAAATCTACAGCCATCAACATACTGTTGTCCTACACATCTAATGTGCTTCCTTTTGTCTACCGTCAGAATAAACACCAACTGGGACCACTGGCTGGGCAGTCCTTTCTTCAAAAACACAACGCAAGAGAGTTAAGAAGTACAGTATGATCACATCTGTTACGTAAGCATGTGTCAAGACTGTTTTACTGGGTCTTCCTGTAGTAGGCATGTGTCAAGACTGTTTTACTGGGTCTTCCTGTAGTAGGCATCTGTCAAGACTGTTTTACTGGGTCTTCCTGTAGTAGGCATGTGTCAAGACTGTTTTACTGGGTCTTCCTGTAGTAGGCATGTGTCAATACTGTTTTACTTGGTCTTCCTGTAGTAGGCATGTGTCAAGACTGTTTTACTGGGTCTTCCTGTAGTAGGCATGTGTCAATACTGTTTTACTTGGTCTTCCTGTAGTAGGCATGTGTCAAGACTGTTTTACTTGGTCTTCCTGTAGTAGGCATGTGTCAAGACTATTTTACTGGGTCTTCCTGTAGTAGGCATGTGTCAAGACTGTTTTACTGGGTCTTCCTGTAGTAGGCATGTGTCAAGACTGTTTTACTGGGTCTTCCTGTAGTAGGCATCTGTCAAGACTGTTTTACTTGGTCTTCCTGTAGTAGGCATCTGTCAAGACTGTTTTACTTGGTCTTCCTGTAGTAGGCATCTGTCAAGACTGTTTTATTGCGCCTTCCTGTAGTTCACTCTTCGAAAAAAGTGTTCCAAAAGGGTTCTTCGGCTGTCCCCATAGGATAACCCTTTTGGTTACATGTAGAAGCCTCTGTAGAAAGGATTCTACATGGAACCCGAAAAGGGTTCTACCTGCAACCAAAAAAGGTTCTTCAAAGGGTTCTCCTATGGGGACAGACGAAGAATCCTGTAAGAATCCTCTAGATAGCACCTTTTTTTCTAAGAGTGTAGGCATGTGTCAAGCCTGTTTTACCATGGGCGTCCCTGTAATAGGCATGTGTCACGCTCCTGAACCGCTCCTGGCCTGCAGTGTCCCACATCTGACATGAAGAGAAAAGAATACACAATATTAAAATAAATATTGTGCAACAAAAAATATTTGAACAGGGATTCATTCAGATTGACTTACCTGTAGTTTTACCTTCACGTTGTCTACAGTCACCACCTTGTTCTGAGGAGATGAGACAAGAGGGGCGATTGATTGATTACCTTCACTCACTCTCTCACACATTCCCTCACTCACTCACTCACTCACCGTGAAGCAGATGCCAACGGTAGCAGAGAAGGATCCAGGGATGAACTTGCCCTGGTCAAACTGGACCAGAAGAGACGTCTTACCCACTCCACTATCCCCCACCAGGATAGTCTGCCAACAACACACACAACAAGACAATAATCAGCGTGTGTGTGTGTATTTGTGTGTGCAAACATGCGTGAGAACGTGTGTGCATGAATCTATATGTGCATCAATGAGTGCAACAGTGCCCATTCATATCATTTTTGTGTGTGTGTCAGCCTGTGCATGACTGTATGTATGTGCAGCATGTGGATATGTTTACACAGCACAGATTCTCTCCTATCTTCCTACAGGGGTGAGAAGATTACCTTGGAAAACTGAGATCAATAGATTTTTGATGACTCACAAACTGAATGGGCTTAGGTGGATCAATGATCTCTTCCTACAGACACGGCTAAGTATCTTACTCAACACACACACACAGGATTATAGACCGTAACTGAGTGTAGAAGCATTGAAGTAGATTCAGAAAGCTCTGACACAACTTTGAGAGAGTGTCTTTGAACTCGGCTTCCATGGGATTTAAGACGCACACAGACAGACTGACACACAGACAGACATGTAGAAATTAAATGTAAAGCTGTGAGGAAAATGAGGCTTTTTAAAATGTATTTTGACAGACGGCTCTATGAGATAAGGAAATTGGGACGGGAGATGCGAATAGAAATATAACAATACTGGGATTGGCTATTTGAGCTGCAATTTCAAATGGGTTCTTTGGGTTATTTCAGCTTGGCTATTAAAAAATGAAATTATTATTAAGCTCCGGGTAGTACAATGAATGTATTCTGGTAACATCTATATATGTAATAAAACTGCATGCAGTATGTAAAACTAATACAGTGGATAAATGATAAATACCATTATGAGGACTTTAAATTAAGTATACTCATCGGCTCCCGAGTGGTGCAGGGGTCTAAGGCACTGCATCTCAGTGCAAGAGGTGTCACTACAGTCCCTGGTTTGAATCCAGGCTGTATCACATCTGGCTGGGATTAGGAGTCCCATAGGGTGGTGCACAATTGGCACAGCGTCGTCTGGGTTTGGCCGGGGTAGGCCGTCATTGTAAATAATAATTTGTTTTAATTTGCCTAGTTAAATAAAGGTTCAATTAAAAAACAACTGGATTAAACTCAACATTGATCACTATTCTGGATAAACTAAAATGGTCACTAGCCAGATTAGAAGTCTAACACACTCATTCACAATTATAGGTGAATGGTATATCTGTATCAACTATCTGATAATGGTTTTCAACCGGTGTGCCTTGAGGAACTCTCAGGTGTGTCGCAAAACTTTCCCTAATCTTTATTATTTTATTGAACAATCACTTATAAACGTGCCCTGTGGAAAGCAATGGAATTTTGACTTGGGAGCACCAGTGCCGCTCAGATAATACATTGAATAGCACATGGTTACATTACATCGGTATCATTGTTTCAAGTCCAGTGCGCTAAGGCTGTTGTTACATTTGCATAATTTGAGGGGTGCACATCACCAGCAAAGTCATTTGTATAATTTTACTTTGCCTGTACAAACCATAAGCATAGGCAAGTCTGATAAGGCTTGTACCACAGCCTCTGCCATAGGAACAAACAGAGCATGGCTTTGTGTCCGTGTTTGCACCTTTACAATGCAGAAAACAACTCGTCTCTGGCCCAAACCGTTCAAATCTTAAGACCTAAAGGGATAAAACATTTTTTTTCTTCTAACTAACTGGTCTCAGAGCATTTCGTATTATTCCTAAATGGACTGTCATGGATTTACGCACAGAATAATACGAAATGCTCTGAGACCAGTTTGTTTTGCTAGAAAAAAAAATGTTTTAGCTCTTTAGGTCTTTAGTAAGATATGTTATGTTTCGTAAGGTATGTATTAATTTGTGGATTTCCATCACCCAATTTGCATGATATGTTCCAAATTACAATTCGTATTATAGGTATGTTGCGAATTTGTAAAACGTACAATATGTTACGAATTTACAAATGTACAATATGTTACAAATTTGAAAAACTTATGATATGTTACAAATTCTAGCTAGGTGGCTAACGTTAGCTACGCGAGGGGTTGGGGTGAAGATTAGGGTTAAGTTTAGGAGTTAGGTTAAAGGGTTAAGGTTAGGGTTAGGGGAAGAGTTAGCTAAAAGGGTTAAGGTTAGGGTTTGGGTAATGGTTAACTAACATGCTACGTAAACTCAGCAAAAAAAGATTAAGGCAATTAATGTCACAGTTATGAAAACTTAGGACACTAAAGAGGCCTTTCTACTGACTCAGAAAAACACCAAAAGAAAGATGCCCAGGGTCCCTGTTCATCTGCGTGAATGTGCCTTAGGCATGCTGCAAGGAGGCATGAGGACTGCAGATGTGGCCAGGGCAATAAATTGCAATGTCCGTACTGTGAGACGCCTAAGACAGCGCTACATGGAGACAAGACGGACAGCTGATCGTCCTCGCAGTGGCAGACCACGTGTAACAACACCTGCACAGGATCGGTACATCGAAACATCACACCTGCAGGACAGGTACAGGATGGCAACAACAACTGCCCGAGTTACACCAGGAACGCACAATCCCTCCATCAGTGCTCAGACTGTCCGCAATAGGCTGAGAGAGGCTGGACTGAGGGCTTGTAGGCCTGTTGTAAGGCAGGTCCTCACCAGACATCACCGGCAACGACATAGCCTATGGGCACAAACCCACCGCGCTGGACTGGACAGGATTGGCAAAAAGTGCTCTTCACTGACGAGTTGCGGTTTTGTCTCACCAGGTGTGATGGTCGGATTCGCGTTTATCGTCGAAGGAATGAGCGTTACGCCGAGGCCTGTACTCTGGAGCGGGATCGATTTGGAGGTGGATGGTCCGTCATGGTCTGGGGCGGTGTGTCATCGGACTGAGCTTGTTGTCATTGCAGGCAATCTCAACGCTGTGTGTTACAGGGAAGACATCCTCCTCCCTCATGTGGTACCCTTCCTGCAGGCTCATCCTGACAATGCCACCAGCCATACTGCTCATTCTGTGCGTGATTTCCTGCAAGACAGGAATGTCAGTGTTCTGCCATGGCCAGCGAAGAGCCCAGATCTCAATCCCAATGAGCATGTCAGGGACCTGTTGGATCGGAGGGTGAGGGCTAGGACCATTCCTACCTAATCTTACTACATTTGCACACACTGTATATAGATTTTTCTATTGTGTTATTGACTGTACGTTTATTTATTCCCATCTGTAACTCTGTGTTGTTGTTTTTGTCACACTGTTTTGCTTTATCTTGGCCAGGTCGCAGTTGTAATTGAGAACTTGTTCTCAACTGGCCTACCTGGTTAAATAAAGGTGAAATACATTTTTTTAAATAAAAATTCCCCCCAGAAATGTCCGAGAACTTGCAGGTGCCTTGGTGGAAGAGTGGGGTAACATCTCACAGCAAGAACTGGCAAATCAGGTGCAGTCCATGAGGAAGAGATGCACTGCAGCTAATGCAGCTGGAGGCACACTTCCGATACTGACTGTTACTTTGAATTTTGACCCCCCCCCTTTGTTCAGGGACACATTATTCAATTTCTGTTAGTCACATGTCTGTGGAACTTGTTCAGTTTGTCTCAGTTGTTGAATCTTGTTATGTTCATACAAATACTTATGCAAAAATAAATGCAGTTGACAGTGAGAGGACATTTCTTTTTTTGCTGAGTTTAGTTACAAAGTAGCTAAAAAGTAGTAAGTAGTTGAAAAGTTGCTAATTAGCTAAATTTGTCCATGATGAGATTTGAACTCACAGCTTTTGGGTTGGTAGACATTTGCGTAATATGCCCACCCATTTTGGTAGCACACCAGGGTTCAAATCAAATAAAAGTATATTTGTTGCATGCACAGGATACAACAGGTGTAAAATAGTCCAGCGAAATGCTTACTTACAAGCTGTCATTGACACACACAGCCCTATGGATAAAGCTGTACCACAGATCCCCTGCCAACAGACTGACAGCTAAATTACTATTTAATCTAAACCTCATCCAACTTTAATGCATCTGTCTCCTCTCCTACATCTCCACTGATATCACACAGACCATGTTACATCACTACGGGAAGCAGCAAGGGAAGGAGGGATGGAGGGAATATGGGGAGGGAGGAGGGGAGTTTGGGGAGGGAAGTGGGGAGAATGGGGAAGGATGGAAGGATGGATGGATGGAGGAGTATGGGAGAGGAGGGATAGCGTTTATGTGGTAACATCACAGGAGGTTGGTGGCACCTTAATTGGAGAGGACGGGCTCGTGGTAATGACTGGGGTGGAATCAGTAGAATCATATACATCGAAAGTATGGTTTCCAGGTGTTTGATGCCATTCAAATCAAATCAAATCAAATGAATTTATATAGCCCTTCTTACATCAACTGATATCTCAAAGTGCTGTACAGAAACCCAGCCTAAAACCCCAAACAGCAAGCAATGCAGGTGTAGAAGCACGGTGGCTAGGAAAAACTCCCTAGAAAGGCCAAAACCTAGGAAGAAACCTAGAGAGGAACCAGGCTATGAGGGGTAGCCAGTCCTCTTCTGGCTGTGCCGGGTGGAGATTATAACAGAACATGGCCAAGATGTTCAAATGTTCATAAATTACCAGCATGGTCAAATAATAATAATCACAGTAGTTGTCGAGGGTGCAGCAAGTCAGCACCTCAGGAGTAAATGTCAGTTGGCTTTTCATAGCCGATCATTAAGAGTATCTCTACCGCTCCTGCAGTCTCTAGAGAGTTGAAAACAGCAGGTCTGGGACAGGTAGCACGTCCGGTGAACAGGTCAGGGTTCCATAGCCGCAGGCAGAACAGTTGAAACTGGAGCAGCAGCACGGCCAGGTGGACTGGGGACAGCAAGGAGTCATCATGCCAGGTAGTCCTGAGGCATGGTCCTAGGGCTCAGGTCCTCCGAGAGAGAGAAAGAAAGAAAGAGAGAAAGAGAGAATTAGAGAGAGCATACTTACATTCACACAGGACACAGGATAAGACAGGAGAAGTACTCCAGATATAACAAACTGACCCTAGCCCCCCGACACATAAACTACTGCAGCATAAATACTGTAGGCTCAGACAGGAGGGGTCAGGAGACACTGTGGCCCCATCCGATGATACCCCCGGACAGGGCCAAACAGGAAGGATATAACCACTTTGCCAAAGCACAGCCCCCACACCACTAGAGAGATATCTTCAACCACCAACTTACCATCCTGAGACAAGGCCGAGTATAGCCCACAAAGATCTCCGCCACGGCACAACCCAAGGGGGGGCGCCAACCCAGACAGGAAGATCACTCAGTGACTCAACCCACTCAAGTGACGCACCCCTCCTAGGGACGGCATGAAAGAGCACCAGTAAGCCAGTGACTCAGCCCCTGTAATAGGGTTAGAGGCAGAGAATCCCAGTGGAGAGAGGGCAACCGGCCAGGCAGAGACAGCAAGGGCGGTTCGTTGCTCCAGAGCCTTTCCGTTCACCTTCACACTCCTGGGCCAGACTACACTCAATCATATGACCCACTGAAGAGATGAGTCTTCAGTAAAGACTTAAAAGTTGAGACCGAGTCTGCGTCTCTCACATGGGTAGGCAGACCATTCCATAAAAATGGAGCTCTATAGGAGAAAGCCCTGCCTCCAGCTGTTTGCTTAGAAATTCTAGGGACAATTAGGAGGCCTGCGTCTTGTGACCGTAGCGTACGTGTAGGTATGTACGGCAGGACCAAATCGGAAAGATAGGTAGGAGCAAGCCCATGTAATGCTTTGTAGGTTAGCAGTAAAACCTTGAAATCAGCCCTTGCCTTAACAGGAAGCCAGTGTAGGGAGGCTAGCACTGAAGTAATATGATCAAAATTTTTGGTTCTAGTCAGGATTCTAGCAGCCGTATTTAGCACTAAATTAAGTTTATTTAGTGCTTTATCCGGGTAGCCGGAAAGTAGAGCATTGCAGTAGTCTAACCTAGAAGTAACAAAAGCATGGATTAATTTTTCTGCATCATTTTTGGACAGAAATGTTCTGATTTTTGCAATGTTACGTAGATGGAAAAAAGCTGTCCTTGAAACAGTCTTGATATGTTCGTCAAAAGAGAGATCAGGGTCCAGAGTAAGTTTTATTTGAGACGACTGTACAACCATCAAGATTAATTGTCAGATTCAACAGAAGATCTCTTTGTTTTTTGGGACCTAGAACAAGCATCTCTGTTTTGTCCGAGTTTAAAAGTAGAACGTTTGCAGCCATCCACTTCCTTATGTCTGAAACACAGGCTTCTAGCGAGGGCAATTTGGGGGCTTCACCATGTTTCATTGAAATGTACAGCTGTGTGTCATCCGCATAGCAGTGAAAGTTAACATTATGTTTTCGATTGACATCCCCAAGAGGTAAAATATATAGTGAAAACAATAATGGTCCCAAAACGGAACCTTGAGGAACACCGAAATGTACAGTTGATTTGTAAGAGGACAAACCATTCACAGAGACAAACTGATATCTTTCCGACAGATAAGATCTAAACCAGGCCAGAACTTGTCCATGTAGACCAATCTGGGTTTCCAATCTCTCCAAAAGAATGTGGTGATCGATGGTATCAAAGGCAGCACTAAGGTCTAGGAGCACGAGGACAGATGCAGAGCCTCGGTCTGATGCCATTAAAAGGTAATTTACCACCTTCACAAGTGCAGTCTCAGTGCTATGATGGGGTCTAAACCAGACTGAAGCATTTCGTATACATTGTTTGTCTTCAGGACGGCAGTGAGTTGCTGCGCAACAGCTTTTTCTAACATTTTTGAGAGGAATGGAAGATTCGATATAGGCTGATAGTTTTTTATATTTTCTGGGTCAAGGTTTGGCTTTTTCAAGAGAGGCTTTATTACTGCCACTTTTAGTGAGTTTGGTACACATCCGGTGGATAGAGAGCCGTTTATTATGTTCAACATAGGAGGGCCGAGTACAGGAAGCAGCTCTTTCAGTAGTTTAGTTGGAATAGGGTCCAGTATGCAGCTTGAAGGTTTAGAGGCCATGATTATTTTCAGCATTGTGTCAAGAGATATAGTACTAAAACACTTGAGTGTCTCTCTTGATCCTAGGTCCTGGCAGAGTTGTGCAGACTCAGGACAACTGAGCTTTGGAGGAATACGCAGATTTAAAGAGTAGTCCGTAATTTGCTTTCTAATGATCATGATCTTTTCCTCAAAGAAGTTCATGAATTTATCACTGCTGAAGTAAAAGCCATCGTCACTTGAGGAATGCTGCTTTTTAGTTAGCTTTGCGACAGTATCAAAAATAGATTTAGGATTGTTCTTATTTTCCTCAATTAAGTTGGAAAAATAGGATGATCGAGCAGCAGTGAGGGCTCTTCGATACTGACGGTACTCACGGTACTGTCTTTCCAAGCTAGTCGGAAGACTTCCAGTTTGGTGTGGTGCCATTTCCGTTCCAATTTTCTGGAAGCTTGCTTCAGAGCTCGGGTATTGTCTGTATACCAGGGAGCTAGTTTCTTATGACAATTACATTTGCTCCGCTCCGGACTTTATTATGAGCCGTTCTCCCCTCAGCAGCCTCCACTGGGTAATATGGGGTTAATCATGTTTAGGGTTGCAAAGCTACAGGTAATTACCAAAGTTGCTGGAATGTATAATCATTTTGGTAATTAATAGAAAATCTATTGCAATCTATTGTAACTTTGGCAGTGCTGTAAAGTATTGGGGTATCTGTACTTTACTTTACTATATATATTTTTGACAACTTTTACTTTTACTTCACTACATTCCTAAAGAAAATAATGTACTTTTTACTCCATACATTTTCCCTGACACCCAAAAGTACTCATTACATGTTGAATGCGCAGCAGGTCAGGAAAATGGTCCAATTCACGCACTTATCAAGAGAACAACCCCGATGCCTCTGATCTGGCAGACTCACTAAACACAAATTTAATAGAAAGTTTGAGTAACTTTCTATTAAGGTATCTATACTTTTACTGAAGTAGGTTGAGGGCAGTAGTGGAGCAGGTTGAGAGCTTCAAGCTCCTTGGTGTCCACATCACCAACAAACTAGAATGGTCCACCAAGACAGTCATATGCTTGATGGTTTTGCAACTGCACTTGAAGAAACTTTAAAAGTTCTTGAAATGTTCCGCATTGACTGACCTTCATGTCTTAAAGTAATGATGGACTGTCTTTTCCCTTTGCTTATTTGAGCTGTTCTTGCCATAATATGGACTTGGTATTTTACCAAATAGGGCTATCTTCTGTACATCAACCCTGCCTTGTCACAACACAACTGATTGGCGCAAATGCATTAAGAAGGAAAGAAATTCCACAAATTAACTTTTAACAAGGCACACCTGTTAATTGAAATGCATTCCAGGTGACTACATCATGAAGCTGGTTGACAGAATGTCAAGAGTGTGCAAAGCTGTCATCAAGGCAAAGGGTGGCTACTTTGAAGAATCTCAAATATGAAATAACATTTGTTTAACACTTTTTTGGTTACTACATGATTCCATATGTGTTATTTCATAGTTTTGATGTCTTCACTATTATTCTACCATTGAATGAGTAGGTATGTCCAAACTTTTGACTGGTACTGTATATTTAATGCTGAAACCTTCATATTAAACACCAATGATATTCCCTAAGTTGATGGTTTATATTTAGGATCATGTTTTACAGCTTCGTAATTTAATAGTTTTTATTTTTAAATCATCTTGTTTAATTATTTCATATATTTTACATGTGATAAGGCCACACAGAGGACCAGAGATACTTACAGTACAGACACCTATGATCATCTGAAGTACCCAAAAGGGCCACTAGATGTCTTGTGAAATATTACATAAATCCTTGAAAGATACCAAAATTCTCGTGATTTACTGGTAAACTTCAAAAGTTTTAAATAATATACCTACCTCTAGTCATGTTACATCATTGAGGGGAAGCCGACAGGAAAGGAGGGAAGGGGGAGTATGGTGAGGGGAAGAGGACGCAATAAGTCTGTTGGGGATTATGAGCAAAGCTTTTCTGTGGTAACATGGGGTTTGCTGGAAATGGAGCATTATATCCCCCCGGAGACTCAGATGCAATTAGCTGGAACAGATGCAAATGTTTGGGAAATTCGTCACGGACCAGTGGAAGAAACAGGAAGAGTGTGTGTGTGTGTGTGTGTGTGTGTGTGTGTGTGTGTGTGTGTGTGTGTGTGTGTGTGTGTGTGTGTGTGTGTGTGTGTGTGTGTGTGTGTGTGTGTGTGTGTGTGTGTGTGTGTGTGTGTGTGTGTGTGACCAACACGAGGATATATCCACTCTCCAAGCACTTATGGTTCATTTATCTCTGTGGTTAATGAGGGGCTTGTTAGGAGACTGTGAGTGTCTGCCATTAACTCACACACATACATTGCATTCTGAAAGTATTCAGACCCCTTCCCTTTTTCCACATTTTGTTATGTTACAGCCTTATTCTAAAATTGATTACATTATATTTTATTCGCATCAATCTACACACAATACCCCATAATTACAAAGCGAAAACATGTTTTTAGACATTTTTGCACACATATTAAAAATAAAAAACAGAAATACCTTATTTACATAAGTATTCAGACCCTTTGCTATGAGACTCAAAATTGATGTCAGGTACATCCTGTTTCCATTGCTCATCCTTGAGATGTTTCTACAACTTGATTGGAGTCCACCTATGGTAAATTCAATTGATTGGATATGATTTCAAAAGGCACAGACCCGTCCATATAAGGTCCCATAGTTGACAGTGCATGTCAGAGCACAAACCAAGCCATGAGGTCGAAGGAATTGTCCATAAAGCTCAGAGACAGAATTGTGTCGAGGCACAGATCTGGGGAATGATACCAAAACAATTCTGCAGCATTGAAGGTCCCCAAGAACACAATGGCCTCCATCATTCTTAAATGGAAGAAGTTTGGAACCACCAAGAATCTTCCTAGACCTGGCCGCCCATCCAAACTGAGCAATCGGGGGAGAAAGGCCTTGGTCGGGGAGGTGACCACGAACCCGATGGTCACTCTGACAGAGCTCCAGAGTTCCTCTGTGGAGATGGGAGAACCTTCTAGAAGGACAACCATCTCTGCAGCACTCCACCAATCAGGCCTTTATGGTAGAGCGGCCAGATGGAAGCCACTCCTCAGTAAAAGGCACATGACAGCCTGCTTGGAGTTTGCCAAAAGGCACCTGAAGGACTGTCAGACCATCAGAAACAAGATTCACTGGTCTGATGAAACCAAGATTGAACTATTTGGCCTGAATGCCAAGCATCACGTCTAGAGGAAACCTGGCACCATCCCTACGGTGAAGCATGGTGGTGGCAGCATCATGCTGTGGGGATGTTTTTCAGAAGCAGGGACTGGGAGACCAGTCAGGATCGAGAGAAAGATGAATGGAGCAAAGTATAGAGAGATTCTTGATGAAAACCTGCTCCAGAGCACTCAGACTGGGGGTGCGAAGATTCAGCTTCCAACAGGACACCATGACCCTAAGCACAGAGCCAATACAACGCAGGAGTGGCTTTGGGACAAGTCTCTGAATGTCCTTGAGTGGCCCAGCCAGAGCCCGGACTTGAACCCGATCTAAATATCTCTGGAGAGTCCTGAACATAGCTGTGCAGCGAACCTCCCCATCCAACCTGACAGAGCTTGAGAGGATCTGCAGAGAAGAATGGGAAAAACTCCCCAAATACAGGTCTGCCAAGATTGTAGCGTCACACCCAAGAAGACTCGAGGCTGTAATCGCAACCAAAGATGCTTCAACAAAGTACTGAATAAAGGGTCTGAATACTTAAGTAAATTTGATATTTGATATTTGTATTTTTTCCAAACATTTCTAAAAACCTGTTTTTGCTTTGTCATTATGTGGTATTGTGTGTAGATTGATGAGAAAAAAATATATTTAATCAATTTTAGAATAAGGCTGTAACGTAACAAAATGTGGAAAAAGTCAAGGGGTCTAAATAGTTTCCGAATGCACTGTATACATACATACACACAAACACACACACATTCCCTAAGTGTCCTATCTGTGGCCTGAGTTGTCATCACACACCCTGTTGTCTTACATCAGAGAGCATGATTCCTTCTGCACTGATAGGCTAGGTGGAATATTCTCTATATGGCCAATACCAACCCAGTCAGATCACCACAAGTACATAGGGGGTAAGGGCTGTAAGGTTGGTTGGGAATTGGGCAATCCTGTCAAATATGCAGTGGACCTTTACTGTAGGCGGAGATCAGGAAGTAGGTGATGAGTCAATGTGAAGGCTGAGTCACAGAGAGGGTTAAAACACAGATGTCTTTATGGAGCAGGATGTTGTACTGAAACGTATTACTTCTGCCTCCAAGATCATAAGTAAAACAGACAGTTCAGACCTGTGTGTGTGTGTGTGTGTGTGTGTGTGTGTGTGTGTGTGTGTGTGTGTGTGTGTGTGTGTGTGTGTGTGTGTGTGTGTGTGTGTGTGTGTGTGTGTGTGTGTGTGTGTGTGTGTGTGTGTGTGGACCAACACGAGGATATATCCACTCTCCAAGCACTTATGGTTCATTTATCTCTGTGGTTAATGAGGGGCTTGTTAGGAGACTGTGAGTGTCTGCCATTAACTCACACACATACATTGCATTCTGAAAGTATTCAGACCCCTTCCCTTTTTCCACATTTTGTTATGTTACAGCCTTATTCTAAAATTGATTACATTATATTTTATTCGCATCAATCTACACACAATACCCCATAATTACAAAGCGAAAACATGTTTTTAGACATTTTTGCACACATATTAAAAATAAAAAACAGAAATACCTTATTTACATAAGTATTCAGACCCTTTGCTATGAGACTCAAAATTGATGTCAGGTACATCCTGTTTCCATTGCTCATCCTTGAGATGTTTCTACAACTTGATTGGAGTCCACCTATGGTAAATTCAATTGATTGGATATGATTTCAAAAGGCACAGACCCGTCCATATAAGGTCCCATAGTTGACAGTGCATGTCAGAGCACAAACCAAGCCATGAGGTCGAAGGAATTGTCCATAAAGCTCAGAGACAGAATTGTGTCGAGGCACAGATCTGGGGAATGATACCAAAACAATTCTGCAGCATTGAAGGTCCCCAAGAACACAATGGCCTCCATCATTCTTAAATGGAAGAAGTTTGGAACCACCAAGAATCTTCCTAGACCTGGCCGCCCATCCAAACTGAGCAATCGGGGGAGAAAGGCCTTGGTCGGGGAGGTGACCACGAACCCGATGGTCACTCTGACAGAGCTCCAGAGTTCCTCTGTGGAGATGGGAGAACCTTCTAGAAGGACAACCATCTCTGCAGCACTCCACCAATCAGGCCTTTATGGTAGAGCGGCCAGATGGAAGCCACTCCTCAGTAAAAGGCACATGACAGCCTGCTTGGAGTTTGCCAAAAGGCACCTGAAGGACTGTCAGACCATCAGAAACAAGATTCACTGGTCTGATGAAACCAAGATTGAACTATTTGGCCTGAATGCCAAGCATCACGTCTAGAGGAAACCTGGCACCATCCCTACGGTGAAGCATGGTGGTGGCAGCATCATGCTGTGGGGATGTTTTTCAGAAGCAGGGACTGGGAGACCAGTCAGGATCGAGAGAAAGATGAATGGAGCAAAGTATAGAGAGATTCTTGATGAAAACCTGCTCCAGAGCACTCAGACTGGGGGTGCGAAGATTCAGCTTCCAACAGGACACCATGACCCTAAGCACAGAGCCAATACAACGCAGGAGTGGCTTTGGGACAAGTCTCTGAATGTCCTTGAGTGGCCCAGCCAGAGCCCGGACTTGAACCCGATCTAAATATCTCTGGAGAGTCCTGAACATAGCTGTGCAGCGAACCTCCCCATCCAACCTGACAGAGCTTGAGAGGATCTGCAGAGAAGAATGGGAAAAACTCCCCAAATACAGGTCTGCCAAGATTGTAGCGTCACACCCAAGAAGACTCGAGGCTGTAATCGCAACCAAAGATGCTTCAACAAAGTACTGAATAAAGGGTCTGAATACTTAAGTAAATTTGATATTTGATATTTGTATTTTTTCCAAACATTTCTAAAAACCTGTTTTTGCTTTGTCATTATGTGGTATTGTGTGTAGATTGATGAGAAAAAAATATATTTAATCAATTTTAGAATAAGGCTGTAACGTAACAAAATGTGGAAAAAGTCAAGGGGTCTAAATAGTTTCCGAATGCACTGTATACATACATACACACAAACACACACACATTCCCTAAGTGTCCTATCTGTGGCCTGAGTTGTCATCACACACCCTGTTGTCTTACATCAGAGAGCATGATTCCTTCTGCACTGATAGGCTAGGTGGAATATTCTCTATATGGCCAATACCAACCCAGTCAGATCACCACAAGTACATAGGGGGTAAGGGCTGTAAGGTTGGTTGGGAATTGGGCAATCCTGTCAAATATGCAGTGGACCTTTACTGTAGGCGGAGATCAGGAAGTAGGTGATGAGTCAATGTGAAGGCTGAGTCACAGAGAGGGTTAAAACACAGATGTCTTTATGGAGCAGGATGTTGTACTGAAACGTATTACTTCTGCCTCCAAGATCATAAGTAAAACAGACAGTTCAGACCTGTGTGTGTGTGTGTGTGTGTGTGTGTGTGTGTGTGTGTGTGTGTGTGTGTGTGTGTGTGTGTGTGTGTGTGTGTGTGTGTGTGTGTGTGTGTGTGTGTGTGTGTGTGTGTGTGTGTGTGTGTGTGTGTGTGTGACCAACACGAGGATATATCCACTCTCCAAGCACTTATGGTTCATTTATCTCTGTGGTTAATGAGGGGCTTGTTAGGAGACTGTGAGTGTCTGCCATTAACTCACACACATACATTGCATTCTGAAAGTATTCAGACCCCTTCCCTTTTTCCACATTTTGTTATGTTACAGCCTTATTCTAAAATTGATTACATTATATTTTATTCGCATCAATCTACACACAATACCCCATAATTACAAAGCGAAAACATGTTTTTAGACATTTTTGCACACATATTAAAAATAAAAAACAGAAATACCTTATTTACATAAGTATTCAGACCCTTTGCTATGAGACTCAAAATTGATGTCAGGTACATCCTGTTTCCATTGCTCATCCTTGAGATGTTTCTACAACTTGATTGGAGTCCACCTATGGTAAATTCAATTGATTGGATATGATTTCAAAAGGCACAGACCCGTCCATATAAGGTCCCATAGTTGACAGTGCATGTCAGAGCACAAACCAAGCCATGAGGTCGAAGGAATTGTCCATAAAGCTCAGAGACAGAATTGTGTCGAGGCACAGATCTGGGGAATGATACCAAAACAATTCTGCAGCATTGAAGGTCCCCAAGAACACAATGGCCTCCATCATTCTTAAATGGAAGAAGTTTGGAACCACCAAGAATCTTCCTAGACCTGGCCGCCCATCCAAACTGAGCAATCGGGGGAGAAAGGCCTTGGTCGGGGAGGTGACCACGAACCCGATGGTCACTCTGACAGAGCTCCAGAGTTCCTCTGTGGAGATGGGAGAACCTTCTAGAAGGACAACCATCTCTGCAGCACTCCACCAATCAGGCCTTTATGGTAGAGCGGCCAGATGGAAGCCACTCCTCAGTAAAAGGCACATGACAGCCTGCTTGGAGTTTGCCAAAAGGCACCTGAAGGACTGTCAGACCATCAGAAACAAGATTCACTGGTCTGATGAAACCAAGATTGAACTATTTGGCCTGAATGCCAAGCATCACGTCTAGAGGAAACCTGGCACCATCCCTACGGTGAAGCATGGTGGTGGCAGCATCATGCTGTGGGGATGTTTTTCAGAAGCAGGGACTGGGAGACCAGTCAGGATCGAGAGAAAGATGAATGGAGCAAAGTATAGAGAGATTCTTGATGAAAACCTGCTCCAGAGCACTCAGACTGGGGGTGCGAAGATTCAGCTTCCAACAGGACACCATGACCCTAAGCACAGAGCCAATACAACGCAGGAGTGGCTTTGGGACAAGTCTCTGAATGTCCTTGAGTGGCCCAGCCAGAGCCCGGACTTGAACCCGATCTAAATATCTCTGGAGAGTCCTGAACATAGCTGTGCAGCGAACCTCCCCATCCAACCTGACAGAGCTTGAGAGGATCTGCAGAGAAGAATGGGAAAAACTCCCCAAATACAGGTCTGCCAAGATTGTAGCGTCACACCCAAGAAGACTCGAGGCTGTAATCGCAACCAAAGATGCTTCAACAAAGTACTGAATAAAGGGTCTGAATACTTAAGTAAATTTGATATTTGATATTTGTATTTTTTCCAAACATTTCTAAAAACCTGTTTTTGCTTTGTCATTATGTGGTATTGTGTGTAGATTGATGAGAAAAAAATATATTTAATCAATTTTAGAATAAGGCTGTAACGTAACAAAATGTGGAAAAAGTCAAGGGGTCTAAATAGTTTCCGAATGCACTGTATACATACATACACACAAACACACACACATTCCCTAAGTGTCCTATCTGTGGCCTGAGTTGTCATCACACACCCTGTTGTCTTACATCAGAGAGCATGATTCCTTCTGCACTGATAGGCTAGGTGGAATATTCTCTATATGGCCAATACCAACCCAGTCAGATCACCACAAGTACATAGGGGGTAAGGGCTGTAAGGTTGGTTGGGAATTGGGCAATCCTGTCAAATATGCAGTGGACCTTTACTGTAGGCGGAGATCAGGAAGTAGGTGATGAGTCAATGTGAAGGCTGAGTCACAGAGAGGGTTAAAACACAGATGTCTTTATGGAGCAGGATGTTGTACTGAAACGTATTACTTCTGCCTCCAAGATCATAAGTAAAACAGACAGTTCAGACCTGTGTGTGTGTGTGTGTGTGTGTGTGTGTGTGTGTGTGTGTGTGTGTGTGTGTGTGTGTGTGTGTGTGTGTGTGTGTGTGTGTGTGTGTGTGTGTGTGTGTGTGTGTGTGTGTGTGTGTGTGTGTGTGTGTGTGTGTGTGTGTGTGTGTGTGTGTGTGTGACCAACACGAGGATATATCCACTCTCCAAGCACTTATGGTTCATTTATCTCTGTGGTTAATGAGGGGCTTGTTAGGAGACTGTGAGTGTCTGCCATTAACTCACACACATACATTGCATTCTGAAAGTATTCAGACCCCTTCCCTTTTTCCACATTTTGTTATGTTACAGCCTTATTCTAAAATTGATTACATTATATTTTATTCGCATCAATCTACACACAATACCCCATAATTACAAAGCGAAAACATGTTTTTAGACATTTTTGCACACATATTAAAAATAAAAAACAGAAATACCTTATTTACATAAGTATTCAGACCCTTTGCTATGAGACTCAAAATTGATGTCAGGTACATCCTGTTTCCATTGCTCATCCTTGAGATGTTTCTACAACTTGATTGGAGTCCACCTATGGTAAATTCAATTGATTGGATATGATTTCAAAAGGCACAGACCCGTCCATATAAGGTCCCATAGTTGACAGTGCATGTCAGAGCACAAACCAAGCCATGAGGTCGAAGGAATTGTCCATAAAGCTCAGAGACAGAATTGTGTCGAGGCACAGATCTGGGGAATGATACCAAAACAATTCTGCAGCATTGAAGGTCCCCAAGAACACAATGGCCTCCATCATTCTTAAATGGAAGAAGTTTGGAACCACCAAGAATCTTCCTAGACCTGGCCGCCCATCCAAACTGAGCAATCGGGGGAGAAAGGCCTTGGTCGGGGAGGTGACCACGAACCCGATGGTCACTCTGACAGAGCTCCAGAGTTCCTCTGTGGAGATGGGAGAACCTTCTAGAAGGACAACCATCTCTGCAGCACTCCACCAATCAGGCCTTTATGGTAGAGCGGCCAGATGGAAGCCACTCCTCAGTAAAAGGCACATGACAGCCTGCTTGGAGTTTGCCAAAAGGCACCTGAAGGACTGTCAGACCATCAGAAACAAGATTCACTGGTCTGATGAAACCAAGATTGAACTATTTGGCCTGAATGCCAAGCATCACGTCTAGAGGAAACCTGGCACCATCCCTACGGTGAAGCATGGTGGTGGCAGCATCATGCTGTGGGGATGTTTTTCAGAAGCAGGGACTGGGAGACCAGTCAGGATCGAGAGAAAGATGAATGGAGCAAAGTATAGAGAGATTCTTGATGAAAACCTGCTCCAGAGCACTCAGACTGGGGGTGCGAAGATTCAGCTTCCAACAGGACACCATGACCCTAAGCACAGAGCCAATACAACGCAGGAGTGGCTTTGGGACAAGTCTCTGAATGTCCTTGAGTGGCCCAGCCAGAGCCCGGACTTGAACCCGATCTAAATATCTCTGGAGAGTCCTGAACATAGCTGTGCAGCGAACCTCCCCATCCAACCTGACAGAGCTTGAGAGGATCTGCAGAGAAGAATGGGAAAAACTCCCCAAATACAGGTCTGCCAAGATTGTAGCGTCACACCCAAGAAGACTCGAGGCTGTAATCGCAACCAAAGATGCTTCAACAAAGTACTGAATAAAGGGTCTGAATACTTAAGTAAATTTGATATTTGATATTTGTATTTTTTCCAAACATTTCTAAAAACCTGTTTTTGCTTTGTCATTATGTGGTATTGTGTGTAGATTGATGAGAAAAAAATATATTTAATCAATTTTAGAATAAGGCTGTAACGTAACAAAATGTGGAAAAAGTCAAGGGGTCTAAATAGTTTCCGAATGCACTGTATACATACATACACACAAACACACACACATTCCCTAAGTGTCCTATCTGTGGCCTGAGTTGTCATCACACACCCTGTTGTCTTACATCAGAGAGCATGATTCCTTCTGCACTGATAGGCTAGGTGGAATATTCTCTATATGGCCAATACCAACCCAGTCAGATCACCACAAGTACATAGGAGGTAAGGGCTGTAAGGTTGGTTGGGAATTGGGCAATCCTGTCAAATATGCAGTGGACCTTTACTGTAGGCGGAGATCAGGAAGTAGGTGATGAGTCAATGTGAAGGCTGAGTCACAGAGAGGGTTAAAACACAGATGTCTTTATGGAGCAGGATGTTGTACTGAAACGTATTACTTCTGCCTCCAAGATCATAAGTAAAACAGACAGTTCAGACCTGTGTGTGTGTGTGTGTGTGTGTGTGTGTGTGTGTGTGTGTGTGTGTGTGTGTGTGTGTGTGTGTGTGTGTGTGTGTGTGTGTGTGTGTGTGTGTGTGTGTGTGTGTGTGTGTGTGTCCTATGGGGCTTGTAGAGAGTGCTGTCAATAAGGTCATTCAGACTAATTAGAAAGCTATAGGACCATTACTACAGAAGGGACTGACCACTACAATCCTTCTTTAGCATTGTGTAGAGAGATCTAAAACCCACTGATGACTCCACGTCTACGGTCATTCAGCCATTGGCTTGTAATACAAACCTTTTTATCAATGGGCTCCCTCCCTGCCCCTGATTTCAGAGAGAAATGAAAGCAGTGCAATGGTGCCCTACTCTGACCTATATACAGTACTAACAGAGCGGCACAACAGTGAAAAGAACTAGGCCAGTTCAGACGACTGATAAAATATAATGAAACGTAGCCAGGCCTACCTAGAACAAAACTTAATTGATGCAACTGCAGCAGCCAATTAAACTGGATTGAACTGTAGTCTGAAATTTGTACATGTTATACATTTGCAAAACGTATGATATGCTACGAATTCCAATTTGTTGTAGCTAAAGTTAGCTAGGTGGCTAACGTTAGCCACCTAGCTAACGTTAACTAGGCTAGGGGTTAGGGGTTAAGGTTAGAGTTAGGAGTTAGGTCAAAGGGTAAACGTTAAGGTTAGGGCAGTGTTTCCCAAACTTGGTCCTCGGGACCCAAAATGGTGCATGTTTTGGTATTTGCCTTAACACTACAAAGCTTGATGATTAGTTGATTATTTTAATCAGGTGTGTAGTGCTAGGGCAAAAACCAAAACGTGCACCCTGTGGGGTCCCAAGGCCCTGGGTTAGGGAAAGGGTTAATTAACATGCTAAGTAGTTGCAAAGTTGTTAAAAAGTTGTAAGTAGTTACAAAGTTCCTAATTTGCTAAAATGCTAAAGTTGTCTGTGATGAGATTCGAACATGAAACCTTTGGACAGGGTGACCACATGTCCCGGATTGTGCGGGACAGTCACGCATTTTGGTCCTTTGTCCCGCAACTAAACAATCCTATATCATAAAGATGTGGTAGCCATGGTGATGTTAAACACTTCTCCAATTGTTATTGAGATCTGATATTCTGCACAAGACGAGACGTAGGTCAATGTCATAGGCCTATCGTCAACCAATCATATTTCTGAAATCCTTTCAGCCTAAATAGTCCCCCAGAGTGGACACGTCATAATACCCACAAAACCTAGTGGTCAAACACGGAAATGGTTCCAATTGTCTTTTCACCATTCATTTCTCACATAGGTAATTTTACAAACACTTCAAATTAAGTGTGTATTTGGTGTAGGCTTACCGTGGCGTGACATTTTGATAACCGAGTAATTCTTTCTCGGACAAGGGGAGATATATCAATATATTCGCCTCAATTACCTAAAACAAATGCTAAATCCTAAATAAACTGAGCAAAAAAAGAAACGTCCTCTCACTGTCAACTGCGTTTATTTTCAGCAAACTTAACATGTGTAAATATTTGTATGAACATAAGATTCAACAACTGAGACATAAACTGAACAAGTTCCACAGACATGTGACTAACAGAAATTGAAAAATGTGTCCCTGAACAAAGGGGTCAAAATCAAAAGTAACAGTCAGTATCTGGTGTGGCCACCAGCTGCATTAAATACTCCAGATTTGCCAGTTGCTGCTGTGAGGTGTTACCCAACTTCCCCACCAAGGCACCTGCAAGTTCCTGGACATTTCTGGGGGGAATGGTCCTAGCCCTCAGCCTCCTATCCAACAGGTCCCAGACGTGCTCAATGGGATTGAGATCCGGGCTCTTCGCTGGCCATGGCAGAACATTGACATTCCTGTCTTGCAGGGAATCACGCACAGAACGAGCAGTATAGCTGTTGGCATTGTCATGCTGGAGGGTCATGTCAGGATGAGCCTGCGGGAAGGGTACCACATGAGGGAGGAGGAGGTCTTCCCTGTAACGCACAACTTTGAGATTGCCTGCAATGACAACAAGCTCAGTCCGATGATGCTGTGACACACCGCCCCAAACCATGACGGACCCTCCACCTCCAAATTGATCCCGCTCCAGAGTGCAGGCCTCGGTGTAACGCTCATTCCTTCGACGATAAACGCGAATCTGACCATCACCCCTGGTGAGACAAAACCTCTACTCGTCAGTGAAGAGCACTTTTTGCCAGTCCTGCCCGGTCCAGTGTCGGTGGGTTTGTGCCCATAGGCAACCTAGTTGCCGGTGATGTCTGGTGAGGACCTGCCTTACAACAGGCCTACAAGCTCTCAATCCAGCCTCTCTCAGCCTATTGCGGACAGTCTGAGCACTGATGGAGGGATTGTGCGTTCCTGGTGTAACTCGGGCAGTTGTTGCCATGCTGTACTTGTCCCGCAGGTGTGATGTTCGGATGTACCGATCCTGTGCAGGTGTTACACGTGGTCTGCCACTGCGAGGATGATCAGCTGTCCATCCTGTCTCCCTGTAGCGCTGTCTTAGGCGTCTCACAGTACGGACATTGCAATTTATTGCCCTGGCCACATCTGCAGTCCTCATGCCTCCTTGCAGCATGCCTAAGGCACATTCACACAGATGAGCAAGGACCCTGGGCATCTTTTCTTTTGGTGTTTTTCCGAGTCAGTAGAAAGGCCTCTTTAGTGTCTTAAGTTTTCATAACTGTGACCTTAATTGCCTACCATCTTTAAGCTGTTAGTGTCTTAACGACCGTTCCACAGGTGCATGTTCATTAATTGTTTATGGTTCATTGAACAAGCATGGGAAACAGTGTTTAAACCCTTTACAATGAAGATCTATGAAGTTGTTTGGATTTTTAGGAATTATCTTTGAATGAGAGGGTCCTGAAAAAGGGACATTTCTTTTTTTGCTGAGTTTAGCAACCGAGAAGACCTCAGCAAAACTACAAATTCCTGCAGGAAGCTCCTGCACTTCATCTCTAGCTGACATCGTCAGCTACCATTCACCAGCGCGATCAGAGTCCTGTGCCCAATCCATGATGAATCCATGTGCTGTATTGAAATTAATTGAATAAAGTGTTGAACTTCTTCCATCTGGTTTCTCTGTCTTAGCTAGTCACAGACTACACTTTAGCTAGCAAGTTAGCAAAGCAATAGATAAAAAAATGATTTTGTTTTACTTAGCCAACATAATTGTTTGTTCAGTATGTCGACTTTAGTGTCAAGTTCAGACCATGTGGCATTTTTCAAGAATGAACATAAGAGCATTAAAAGGGGAGAAGACCACAATAAGTATGACCATGTGGAGAAGTGCAGCTATAGTGAGGGGAAACTTATCGGTTTGGTCAGGACCAGCATGAGGGATAAAGTTTATCCTGTGTCCACAAGGAAAGAGATACTTAATCAATGATATAATCATTTACTAAATTACCCCGGATACCAGACTCAGATGAGTGATAACTCAGTTCTAGAATGTTGTCATTCATGAGAATGAATCTAAAAATCTATTGACATTCAGAATGATTGACTTTGTTCATTCTTAGGGCTGCAATCCCGTTAACGGGATCGATATGACAACAGCCAGTGAAAGTGCAGGTCGCCAAATTCAAACGACAGAAATCTCATAATTAAAATTCCTCAAACATACAACTATCTTATACCATTTAAAGGTAATCTTGTTGTTAATCGCACCACAGTGTCCGATTTCAAAAAGGCTTTACAGCGAAAGCACCACAAACGATTATGTTAGGTCACCGCCAAATCACAGAAAAACACAGCCATTTTTTCAGCCAAAGACAGGAGTCACAAAAAGCAGAAATAGAGATAAGATTAATCACTAACCTTTGATGATCTTCATCAGATGACACTCATAGGACTTCATGTTACACAATACATGTATGTTTTGTTCGGTAAAGTTCGTATTTATATCAAAAAATCTCAGTATACATTGGAGTGTTATGTTCAGTAGTTCCAAAAACATCCAGTGATTTTGCAGAGAGCCACATCAATTTCCAGAAATACTCATAATAAACGTTGATCAAAGATCAAGTGTTATACATGGAATTTTAGATCCACTTCTCCTTAAAACTTCTTATGGCTGCAGGGGCAGTATTGAGTAGCTTGGATGAAAGGTGCACAGAGGTGCCCAGAGTAAACGGCCTGCTCCTCAGTCATAGTTGCTAATATATGCATAGTATTATTAGTATTGGATAGAAAACACTCTGAAGTTTCTAAAACGGTTTGAATTATGTCTGTGAGTGTACCATAACTCATATGGCAGGCAAAACCTGAGAAAAATCCAAACAGTAAGTGGAAACTCTGAGGCTGGTAGATTTTCAACCAAGCTCCCATTGAAATCACAGCGAGATATGGATGAGTTTTCACTTCCTATGGCTTCCACTAGATGTCAACAGTCTGTAGAACTTTGTCTGATGACTCTACTGTGAAGGGGGGCCGGATGAGAGGAGAATTAGTCAGGTCTGCCATGAGGTGACCATTCTTTGACCATGCGCGTTCACACTCCGTTCCATCGCTCATCTGAAGTCAATGTAATTCTCCGGTTGGAACGTTATTCAAGATTTATGTTAAAAACATTCTAAAGATTGATTCAATACATCGTTTGACATGTTTCTACGGACTGTTACGGAACTTTTGGACATTTTGGCAGGTTTTAGTGAACGCGCTTCCCTGACGTTGGATTTGTATACTAAACACGCGACAAAAATAGCTATTTGGACATAAATGATGGACATTACCGAAAAAAACAAACATTTCTTGTGGAAGTGGGAGTCCTGGGAGTGCATTCTGACGAAGATCAGCAAAGGTAAGTGAAGATTTATAATGCTTTTTATGAGTTTTGTTGACTGCACAATTTGGGCGGGTAACTGTATGGCTTGCTTTTGTGGCTGAACGCTGTTTTCAGATTATTGAATATTGTGTTTTGCCGTAAAGCTTTTTGAAATCTGACACAGCGGTTGCATTAAGAACAAGTGTATATTTAATTCTATGTAAAACATGTATCTTTCATCAAAGTTTATGATGAGTATTTCTGTTATTTTACGTGGCTCTCTGCAATTTCTCCCGGATATTTTGGAGGCATTTCTGAACATGGCGGCAATATAAACGGAGGTTTTTGGATATAAATATGAACTTAATCGAACAAGACATACAGTGGGGAGAACAAGTATTTGATACACTGCCGATTTTGCAGGTTTTCCTACTTACAAAGCATGTAGAGGTCTGTCATTTTTATCATAGGTACACTTCAACTGTGAGAGACGGAATCTAAAACAAAAATCCAGAAAATCACATTGTATGATTTTTAAGTAATTAATTTGCATTTTATTGCATGACATAAGTATTTGATCACCTACCAACCAGTAAGAATTCCGGCTCTCACAGACCTGTTAGTTTTTCTTTAAGAAGCCCTCCTGTTCTCCACTCATTACCTGTATTAACTGCACCTGTTTGAACTCGTTACCTGTATAAAAGACACCTGTCCACACACTCAATCAAACAGACTCCAACCTCTCCACAATGGCCAAGACCAGAGAGCTGTGTAAGGACATCAGGGATAAATTGTAGACCTGTACAAGGCTGGGATGGGCTACAGGACAATAGCCAAGCAGCTTGGTGAGAAGGCAACAACTGTTGGCACAATTATTAGAAAATGGAAGAAGTTCAAGATGACGGTCAATCACCCTCGGTCTGGGGCTCCATGCAAGATCTCACCTCGTGGGGCATCAATGATCATGAGGAATGTGAGGGATCAGCCCAGAACTACACGGCAGGACCTGGTCAATGACCTGAAGAGAGCTGGGACCACAGTCTCAAAGAAAACCATTAGTAACACACTACGCCGTCATGGATTAAAATCCTGCAGCGCACGCAAGGTCCCCCTGCTCAAGCCAGCGCATGTCCAGGCCCGTCTGAAGTTTGCCAATGACCATCTGGATGATCCAGAGGAGGAATGGGAGAAGGTCATGTGGTCTGATGAGACAAAAATAGAGCTTTTTGCTCTAAACTCCACTCGCCGTGTTTGGAGGAATAGAAGGATGAGTACAACCCCAAGAACACCATCCCAACCGTGAAGCATGGAGGTGGAAACATCATTCTTTGGGGATGCTTTTCTGCAAAGGGGACAGGACGACTGCACCGTATTGAGGGGAGGATGGATGGGGCCATGTATCGCGAGATCTTGACCAACAACCTCCTTCCCTCAGTAAGAGCATTGAAGATGGGTCGTGGCTGGATCTTCCAGCATGACAACGACCCGAAACACACAGCCAGGGCAACTAAGGAGTGGCTCCGTAAGAAGCATCTCAAGGTCCTGGAGTGGCCTAGCCAGTCTCCAGACCTGAACCCAATAGAAAATCTTTGGAGGGAGCCGAAAGTCCGTATTGCCCAGCGACAGCCCCGAAACCTGAAGGATCTGGAGAAGGTCTGTATGGAGGAGTGGGCCAAAATCCCTGCTGCAGTGTGTGCAAACCTGGTCAAGAACTACAGGAAACGTATGATCTCTGTAATTGCAAACTAAGGTTTCTGTACCAAATATTCAGTTCTGCTTTTCTGATGTATCAAATACTTATGTCATGCAATAAAATGCAAATTAATTACTTAAAAATCATACAATGTGATTTTCTGGATTTTTGTTTTAGATTCCTTCTCTCACAGTTGAAGTGTACCTATGATAAAAATTACAGACCTCTACATGCTTTGTAAGTAGGAAAACCTGCAAAATTGTCAGTGTATCAAATACTTGTTCTCCCCACTGTATATGTATTGTGTAATATGAAGTCCTATGAGTGTCATCTGATGAAGATCATCAAAGGTAAGTGAATATTTATAATGTTATTTCTGACTTCTGTTGACTCCACAATATGGCGGGTACCTGTATGGCTTGATTGGGCTCTGAGCGCCAACCTCAGATCATTGCATGGTTTTTGCTTTTTCCGTAAAGCTTTTTTGAAATCTGACACAGCGGTTGCATTAAGACATCCAGCCTGTATTGTAGTCACATGACCAGAGACAAATCTTCAAAGGCACAGTATTTATTTATTCAGAGTGGTACATGCATTCACACTGTCTTGATTTATAGGATCCTTCCCACTGTATGAGTGATATGTCAAGTGATAAAATCCCAAGTTATCAATTAAAAGTTTATGGAAAAACTGCACTTGTCCTCATATGAAAATTACAGTTAATGAAATATTCTACAGCTGTAATGTCATCAATCAAATGAAACTTATATAGCACATTTCTTACAACAAATGTATTTCGAGGTGTTCAAAGTCATGTATTGAAAGGCATGTGGCACTTAACATCCTTCCTCTTGGCAGGTCTCTATAGGTGACCAGGGGATTCTCTCTACCAAATGCAAATGCCCCCGTGGAGCTCATAAGTGTAGCTATACAGATGCATTGGCTATTTTTGCGGTTCACAATATCGGCTGTACGGATGTGGAATGCGAGCGGAGGAAGCCAGCCGTGCCCAACCAGGTGCAGTCAGTTGAGGACCTGCAGCCGGCCGAAAAGTACAAGCTAAGGAACCGTCTCTGGGGCAGGTTTATTGGAATGGCATGTCTCCTTGAAACTGAGCCAGAACAACCGCTACCCTCCCTGTCACCCTTGTCTGTACTGGATATTGTTTTAAAAAAGGGCACCTGGGGCATGCAGGCATCCTGGCTGGCATGGCACTATCGGTGGAACTGCAGGAGGCTCTACAGCAGGCAACTGTAGGACAGCGCAACAAACCAAACTAGTACACCATAAGGAGAGGGAGGTTGGCTGCCAGTTACTCCATCGCTGCTAAAAAGGGTCCTCAGATCACAGTCATTGGATGGGGTGTTGTCTGTAAAGTGGGGTACAGATAATGAAGAGGAGGGCATCAAGGCATTCAAAATGGATACAGGGATGGATGTGCAGGAGTCAGGGTTTTTGGTCACAGGGTCTGGGATCCTGGGTGTCTCACCAGATGGTTTGGTGGGCACCACAGCAGTAGTGGAGGTCAAGTGTCCCTATGGTGCAAGGGACCTTACCATTGAAAAGGCAGTGAAGTCGAAGGATTTCTATATCCAGGAGGAGGGAGGGTCTTACCGCCTACATGGAGACCATCCTTACTGGCACCAGGTCGAAGGGAAGCTCCACATCACTGGAAGGGACACTTGCTTCTTCGTTTTGTGGACCACCAAAGCTTCCATCACCATCCCCAACCAGCGTGACGACCTCTGGCAGACAAGTATTGCTGGACTAGCGGATTATTTCAAGGGCCACATGCATCCAAAGTTGGCACTGCAACAGTGAACATTTGTAAATATCTTGTAAATAGTTTTTGCACACAAATACGTTTTTGTCTTACCTTGAGGTTTTATTCCAAAAATATTCCATATTGTTCAGACACACACACACTAGGCTCCTCCCAGAATAGGTTATATTTTATCAGTACAGTAAAGGACCATTCTGCAGTTTCTGCTGGACCCCTGAAAAGACGCAGGCAAGCACGTTTGGTTCTTCTCCCGACTTGGAACAGTCTTCATGGTGATAATGAAAAAAAGCTTGTGAGTCACGTGAATTAAAGTGATGGTAACATTGCTGACAGTGCTTGCACTACAACGGAATAATTGAGCCAGGTGCAATTTGGTGTAGCTGTGACACAACTTCATAAGCGCCATAAACACTTGATCCTCAAATGACACCACCTTAACCCTCCACTTGGCAAAGTAGACAACGCAGTCCTTGCAACGTTCAAAGTATTCAACTACGATGTTGAACATGCCTTTATCTGGAAGTTCTGTTTCCACCCTAAGTATTTTATCAGACAGCTGTGATGCTGAATACCAGTTGCAGGTATACAGCTGATTCTCCTGTAGAACCTTCAACTGTGCTAATGTTTCCTCAAGATGTACCTCAGTGAGAACATTCTGCAACTGTGCAGACAGCAGTCTCCTACATTCTTCAGCGGCCGAGGGGCCTGGAACTTCATTGTCTGCCATGGTGGATGTGTCTGGATGTACCTCTTCTGGCACGGTGGATGAGCTACCTTTTCTGCAAAATACAGGGCCATTTCTCTTTCCCAACTGAAAATGGCAGCTGCAGACCCAAGTGTTGTCACTGGGTTTCCAGTCTGCCAGTCTGAAAGACAAACAAAAGTTACTTTTACTAGCTAGATAGGTTGATTTCTAAAATGGTAACATTTATATTTAAGTACCATAACCAACAGACTTCTCAAAAGAAAGTTTAAACCTTCAGCTGTGAGGTCACTGAGGAGGACCAACAGGGATCGGCAGGGGGATCGTGTGAAAGGGACTGACATGCAGGGATGGAATATAAGGATTTTGGGCATTGGCCAGCAGACCACGATTTTTACTAGCCCGTGTAACATTTAGGTCCAAAATCTGTGGCATGCGATGTTTGTAAAGGCAAAATTTCCCTGCTGTGTCAGGCTAGTTTGGCACATTTTCTACTATCCATTTCACTTCTGTGTCAGGCTAGTTTGGCACATTGTCTACTAGGCCAGTTTGAAAAGTACTAGCCTCGGGATAGCTTAATTTACATCCCTGTTGACATGTTTAACTGACTTCACAGGGATATTTGATTAGTCATGAACAACAGATGCACTGGTGGAACAAAACCGTTTCTGTGTTTTGTATGGGAAAACATTGAGCCCACAAGTCCTATGTAAGGTAGCTAGCCAGCTAACTAACTTTAGCTAATGTCGCTAACTAGCCAACCAAGGTGCCTAACTAGCTGGCCCACCAGGTGATATTTAGCTAGCTAGCTAGTTAACATTAGCTCACTGTTCGTGTAGTCAGACTTTTCTAAGTGGTGACATGCTAGTTAATCAACTATCCTTGTCATGGTGATGGCCTAACATTAGCTGGCAAGTCTGACTACAGAAGCGATGAGTTAACGTTAACTAGCTAGCTAAATATCAGGTCCTTGGTGGGCTAATGTGAAAAAGTATGACTACACAAACTGTGAGCCAACATTAACTAGCTGGCTAGCTCACTAAATACTTGTCAATAAAAAGGTCAACACAGTCATTATGCTAGCTAATGCTGGTTTTATTTTTACTTGTAAGGAAGGTAATGTGCATTGTACACGTAACTACAGTCGGTGGTTATCTAGCAAATTTTCATAAGCACCTAGCTAACTACAGATCTTTGACCTAACCAAAATAGTTTATTAGCAGCTAGCAAACAGGGCTTACCTTATCACACAGCTCCAGCGATGCCTCTCGCTTACAGAGGTCGGAAAATGATAAAATACACATGCATGCTTATCGGAGTAGTGGTTACAATCCGGAGTCGTGGTTACATAGCACAGAACCACCCTTGCTTCTGATCGACGGAGAGACCTACCTAAGGTTAGCTAGTTAGCTACAAAGGCCAGGGTAATTTAAACTATTCTAGTAATAAAACATGCTAAGGTAGGTTATTTGAAAGATGCTAAACAGCAGTGCACATGATAAATACACAATATCAATTAATTAAACGAGAAACTACAAAAAACTATAATATCTACCAGTTATTATATTTGACTTTACTTGTAGGTTCCTTGCTACTTGATCCTGAGATTTAGCGTGGAGAAATGTTGAGGTTTTTCCCGCCCTGCAACACTGCCTTGAGTGATGACTTCAAAGCTTGCGACAAGATCTGTAGTTCTGTATGATAGCCACATTAGAGGCTAATTAGCATTTTATTTTTGGGGGGTAATTACAGGCAAATATATTGATAAAAGTTACCTTGTCCGAGAGAGATTTACATGGTTATCAAAACATCAAGACAGGGTAAGCCTACACGAAACACAGACCTTATATGAAGTCATTAAAAAATCCCCCATGGAAAAATGAACGGTGGAAAAACTATTGGAACCATTTCCTTGTTTAACTGCTAGGTTTTATAGGTATTATGACTCATACTGTGGTACTCAATTTCAGCCAGAGAGGAAGAGAGAGGCCCAACTCGGAAGAAAATATGCTTCCCTTAAGCAGGTGGTGTTTTTTCGTTGTTTTGCCCACGAAGCAAGGAGTTTTTTAATGGCAGTCAATGAGAGAGTGTTGAATTTGGAGAACAAAAAAATGTATGACTTATTTGCTACTTGAGGTTTAGATGACTAGACAGCACACAGTGCCACTTTGTGGACAACGACTCCCATTTTTAGGGCGGAGAGACATGTAACTTGTCAGTATATCCATAACAGTTGTTCCAGCTATACTTGAAGAGGACAGTAGGCCTAACTACTTACAAAAAATTGTGTTTAAAAAATATAAAAATATTGGCACATATCAGATTAGTGCAGTGAAACGTGTTGTTCTGATGAAGAGCTACAAAAGCAGGTAAATATCCGTATTAGACTGAAAAATTTAAAGTAATTTCGTCAAACTTGGGAGGTCTCTGTGCTCATTAGTTGCTTATTCAACATATTTGCTGCTACTTCATTCAATCCTGTTTTAAAAGTCTCCCTGTTTTAACATTTCCTGAGACCAACCAGAAATGTTTCTTTGGACAAATATTCCCAGATTTTCATAAAGCTGCCACACATGTGGTCTATCCTTTCTGCATCACCAAAATTCTCTGCACAGAGCTTCACTACGCCACTTCACTTCTTACAATGGTGCTTGTTAAGTAAAGTTAGATCATAACAGGGATCCTTGGGACGTCCCTACCCTAAACCCTAACTCCTACCCCTCCTCTCCCCTGTAACTATTCCCCAGGTCGTTGCTGCAAATGAGAACGTGTTCTCAGTCAACTTACCTGGTAAAATAACGGTAAAATAAAAAAATAAAAAAATAAACACTGAATCAATGTCCTGTTGTCCCACATTTGGGTATTTTAAATGATGTCACCCTACCTTTGGGTTCTTAGACATTCGCGTTATACCACCCTACTTTAGTTTTTGCCTTAAGTAACCTTCTGTCTTATGTAATTACACATATCATACTCATTTGAGTGTCCCGGATTTACATTTACTATGTTACGTCTAGTCTATGAGACCAGGCTGAAGCTGTGGACTCAGCACGAAGGCTGATTAGTTAATGTGAGGTTATTTGGACAGGGTATGAGCTGGTACTGGCAGCGAACCGAAACACTGCGGGGACGGGGAGGGCACAGTACAGGTGTTTGCTTTGGTTTGGAAACATCGTCATCCACTCTCTCCTGCTGCGATGGTCAGTACCATGGAAAGCCCAATGAACAGCGTTTCAGTACCATGGAATGCCCAATGACGATTCAAAGTGCTATTCCGCCAGGTCAAGACAACTGTTATTTAGATGTGGCACCAAAGAGCTGAACCATTACGAGTTCTATTTTAACGTGACTGAAATCAATAAGAGATAACTGAGTGTATAGCCTCGTCTTATGAGAAAATCAACAAGTAACATAGTTTGATATTATCTAGACAATAATCCAATCATCCTCCTACCTTATGCATTAATTCTTCGTCGTATGAAAGCGCTGGGGGGGCAGACGGTGAATGGTTCTCCTCCCCTTCCGTAGATCCATAGGCGCTATCGGGGTGGATCTCCGGGTATGCCGTGGTGTAGTGCGCAGATATCGGCTCCATGGACTCCATCGTCTCCATCCTCTCGAAGCGCTTAAGACAGACCAGGATACAATGCCAAAATCAATGATGCCCCCTTAGAAAATTAGGCAGAAATTTCCTGACAACTATCTATTTCTCTCTCCCCTTGTCTCTCTCCTTCTTCCTACTTTTCTTTGTGTGAAACCACGAAACCCCCAACACGAATACCAGGCATGTTGCCCACAGCTTTTCTCTGTAATGACTTACTTGTAAGACATGTAGGAGGCTGACTGTACCATACAGCTACAGCCAGCACAACGCACAACGTGACAGTGTATCAACGTCAGAGCGAATCGTGTTCAGCACCATGGATAGTTCTGAAGGAGGAGGAGGGGAGTGCGAGGAGGAGGTTGGGGAATGGTCAGTGCTAACAGGGATCCTTGGGACGTCCCTACCCTAAACCCTAACTCCTACCCTTACTATAACCCTAACCATAACCATAACCATAACCATAACCCTTACCTTAACCATTTCACATTTCAACTTCAACGGGGTAGGATCGCAATTGGGGGATTCCTCCTGAGCGCATCATGGAGCTGAGCTAGATAATTCAGTATCTCCTTAATTTGTAGATAGATTACATATCTTTATTATGAGAAGATATATCATCTTTCTGATGTGATAATTGCACATTTTAATGAGCCTGTCAACTCAGAGTCGGTGGTTTCAGGGAGGGGAAGTCATAGAATCCCATCGCATGTTTACTGAATGAATTAAGATGCATAGATCCGTCGGCTATGAATTAATGAAGCTTTCTATAATTCTGGTTCCAAAGATCTTTCTGGTCTGTAGCCTACCCGTTTGCAACTGAAACAATACTTTGATACGTGTATCGTATGTGTCCAGTTGGCTGCGCCTCATTCAAAACCTTGCAAAGTTGTTTTCTCCAGTTCTATTTTTTTCACCTAAACAGACGTGAAAGGTCTGTATCTTAGCCAAATAAGTAAATGGACCATTGAAGGGCGGGTACACGTGATGCTAGGCCCCTTCTCTCCAACTCGTGCGTTCCAAATTCGGACAGACAGTAGGCGATACACTCCTGCAGCATAACTGGATTTAACAGTGTGGGGCTCTGTCCTCGAACGAAGGGGAAGATAATATCGATTTTCTTTTTCAATTGGTTTAATCTTCGCGGTTTGGACAGTAGAAGCCTAATGGAGCGAATGAAAGCCAACGTTTTTATTTAGAATTGTCTACATAGCAGGACCAGGTTTACAAGGCTACTTATACTGACTTACTTTAGTTTAAGATGTCTTCGTCTGCAACTACAACTATTCGACCTACACTGACAGCGGATCAGATAACGGTCATCGTGGCCTCGGGTGAGTGGTGGCAGTCACATAACCTAGGCAGGCTGCTAACCTATAAACATATCATACAGCATCCAGGCTACATAAACCGTTTGCTCTTATACAGGACTGCCTACCTGTTGGTTGTTTAGGTTATGTATATTTTGCATGTGTTAGGCGGATACGTAAGCTTATTAAAGATCAGTGATACTATCAAGAGCAGTGTGCGGTTTACTTTTTCCTTCATCTTCTTCAACTGTTACCATGCACCTGCAAAAAAGATTGCTCAGATGTGCGAATGCTTTTTGAATTTTTATAAATAAATATGTAAAAGCAATCGTGCATAACTTATATGTTTACTTTAATGTCACATATGTTGTATAAAGTCTCTTCATGCCTGTCTTCTTGTTGTCTTCTTTTCTGTAGTGTCCTGCCTGGCGTTCTTCGTAGTGATTCTCATGCTCCTGGTGGTCCTGTACAGGAAAGACCTTCTCTGCCGCCGTGTGTGGAGCTACCAGGCCACCCAACACTATACAGTAAGACTATACATAGCTCAGTTGTTAGGGCATGTCACTTGCAACGCCAGGATAGTGGGTTTGATTCCCGGGACCACCCATACCAAAGATTTATGCATGCATGACTGTAAATTGCTTTGGATTAAAGCAAAATTACATATATTATAATTATATAATATGTTATGAATGTGTTATAAACAGGGAAAACATGTTATAAATGCCTAATGTATATTAAGACCCTCTCTGATAGGAGTGTGGTACTTGAGGCTACGGAAACATCCATAAATCATTCAATCTAATCAAAATCCAATTTTATTCATCACATGCTTCGTAAACAACAGGTGTAGACGAACAGTGAAATGCTTACTTACGGCCCTTCCCAAAAATGCACAGAGAAAGAAAATAGAGAAATAATATAATTTTACAACACAATAATAAAAGTAATAAATGCACAATGAGTAACGATAACTTGGCTATATACACAGGGTACCAGTATCGAGTCGATGTGCAGGGGTACGAGGTAATTGGTGTGGAGATAGAAGCTGTTCAGGGTCCTGTCGGTTCCAGACTTGATCAGTACCGCTTGCTGTGCCGTAGCAGAGAGAACAATCTATGACTTGGGTGGCTGGAGTCTTTGACAATTTTTAAGGGCCTTCCTCTGACACTGCCGGGTATAAAGGTCCTGGATGGCAGGGAGCTCAGCTCCAGTGATATACTGGGCTATACACACTACCCTCTGTAGTGCCTTGCAGTCGGATGCCAAGCAGTTGCCAGTTGATCATCTCCTTTGTCTTGCTGACGTTGAGGGAATGGTTGTTGTTCTGGAGCAACACTGCCAGGTCTCTGACCTTCTCCCTATAGGCTGTCTCATAGTCATTGGTGATTAGGCCTACCACCATTGTCGACAAACTTCATGATAGTGTTGGAGTCATGCAGGCCACACAGTTGTGGGTGAACAGTGAGTGCAGGAGGGCACTAAGCACGCACCCCTGAGGGGCCCCCGTGTTGAGGCTCAGCGTGGCGGATATGTTGTTGCCTAGCCTCACCACCTGGGGACGGCCCGTCAGGAAGTCCAGGGTCCAGTTGTAGAGAGAGGTGTTCAGTCCCAGGGTCCTTAGCTTAGTGATGAGCTTGGAGGGCACTATGGTGTTGAATGCTGAGCTGTAGTCAATGAACAGCATTCTCACATACACTATATATAAGAAAGTATCTGGACATCGCTTCAAATGAGTGGATTCAGCTATTTCAGCCACACCCATTGCTCACAGGTGTATAAAATTGAGCACACAGCCATGCAATCTCCATAAACAAACATTAGTAGTAGAATGGCCTTACTGGGTGACTTTCAATGTGGCACTGTCATAGGATGCCACCTTTCCAGCAAGTCAGTTTGTGAAACTTCTGCCCTATTGGAGCTGCCCCGGTCAACTGTAAGTGCTGTTATTGTGAACGTGAAATGTCTAGGAGCAACAACGGCTCAGCCGCAAAGTGGTATGCCACACAAGTTCACAGAACGGTACCGACGAGTGCTGAAGTGCGTAGCGCATAAAAATAATCTGTCCTCGGTTGCACAGGGACTGAAGACACTTGCCACTCTTAAGCAAGGTTCAGTGTTGCTGCTTCGAAGCGAGCATAGAAGGCATTTAGTCTGGTAGACTTGTGTCACTGGGCAGCTCGCGGCTGGGTTTCCCTTTATAATCCGCAATAGTTTGCAAGCCCTGCTACATCCGATGAGCATCAGAGCTTGTGTAGTAGGATTTGATGTTAGTCCTGTATTGACGCTTTGCCTATTTAATGATTTGTCGAAGTGCGTAGCAGATTTCTTATGAGCTTCCGGCTCCTTGAAAGTGGCTGCGCAAGCCTTAGCTCAGTGTGGATGTTGCCTGTAATCCATGGCTTCTGGTTGGGATATGTACAGTGGGGAGAACAAGTATTTGATACACTGCCGATTTTGCAGGTTTTCCTACTTACAAAGCATGTAGAGGTCTGTAATTTTTATCATAGGTACACTTCAACTGTGAGAGACGGAATCTAAAACAAAAATCCTGAAAATCACATTGTATGATTTTTAACTAATTAATTTGCATTTTATTGCATGACATAAGTATTTGATACATCAGAAAAGCAGAACTTAATATTTGGTACAGAAACCTTTGTTTGCAATTACAGAGATCATAGGCTACCCGGATCATAGGCTACCCGGAAGCCTCGGAATCCACACTTCAAGATTGTTTTGATCACGCGGACTGGGACATGATCCGGGTAGCCTCAGAAAATAATATTGATTTATACTCTGATTCGGTGAGTGTGTTTATAAGGAAGTGCATAGGAGATGATGTACCCACTGTGACTATTCAAACCTACCCTAACCAAAAACCGCTGATAGATGGCGGCATTCGCGCAAAACTGAAAGCGCGAACCACCGCATTTAACCATGGAAAGGTGACTGGGAATCTGTCAGAATACAAACAGTGTAGTTATTCCCTCCGGCAAGGAAATCAACAGTGAAGAGGTGACTCCGGGATGCTGGCCTTCTAGGCAGAGTTCCTCTGTCCAGTGTCTGTGTTCTTTTGCCCATCTTAATCTTTTATTTTTATTGGCAAGTCTGAGATATGGCTTTTTCTTTGCAACTCTGCGTAGAAGGCTAGTATCCCAGAGTCGCCTCTTCACTGTTGACGTTGAGACTGGTGTTTTGCGGGTACTATTTAATGAAGCTGCCAGTTGAGGACCTGTGAGGCGTAAGTTTCTCCAACTACACACTCTAATGTATTTGTCCTCTTGTTCATTTGTGCGCTGGGGCCTCCCACTCCTCTTTCTATTCTGGTTACAGCCAGTTTGAGCTGTTCTGTGAAGGAAGTAGTACACAGCCCTGTACGAGATCTTCAGTTTCTTGGCAATTTCTCTCATGGAATAGCCGTCATTTCTCAGAACAAGAATTGACTGATGAGTTTCAGAAGATAGTCCTTTGTTTCTGGCCATTTTGAGCCTGTAATCGAACCCACAAATGCTGATGCTCCAGATACTCAACTAGTCTAAAGAAGGACAGTTTTATTGCTTCTTTAATCAGAACTACAGTTTTCAGCTGTGCTAACATAATTGCAAAAGGGTTTTCTAATGATCAATTAGCCTTTTAAAATGATAAACTTGGATTAGCTAACACAACGTGCCATTGGAACACAGGAGTGAAGGTTGCTGATAATGGCCTCTGTACACCTATGGAGATATTCCATAAAAAATCTGCCGTTTCCAGCTACAATAGTCCTTTACAACATTAACAATGTCTACATTGTATTTCTGATCAATTTGATGTTATTTTAATGGGAAAAAAACAAGGACATTTCTAAGTGGCCCCAAACTTTTGAACGATAGTGTATATACTGTATTTTATACCATCTATTGCATCTTGCCTATGCCGCTCGGTCATTGCTCATCCATATATTTATAGGTATATATTCTTATTCCATCCCTTTACTTAGAATTGTGTTTATTAGGTAGTTGTTGTGTAATTGATAGATTACGTGTTAGATATTGCTGCACTGTCGGAACTAGAAGCACAAGCATTTCGCTACACTCGCAATAACATTTGCTAAACATGTGTATGTGACCAATAAAATTTGATTTGATTTGACCATGTAACTGGTATGGTGGTATTATGAGACCATCGTCTAATCTAAGGCAATGGGGGGGGCCAATCTTATCAACAAAGGGATCTAATGTATGGCTCTTTTAAAATGTTTACGTGAATAAGATTTCTCTGTATCTCTTACGATACAGACCTGAGAGCGCAAGCAGTGACAGCTCAGTAAATTAAAGGTTAAGATCAATACCCTCTGCTTTTTGTATCCATATTTTTCTCCCCTATCGAGAATGCAACCACAGCTAAACTCTCCTTTGACCTTTTTGCTGGTTGTATCAACAAAATTGTTATTATTCTGTTACTATACAATAACTTGCTATTCAACCGTAGGCTACTCATCTGAGAAAAGCTTTCATTCCTGTTTTTCCTTTGCATCACATGCTAGTCAGTTACATTGAAGGCCATACTCCAGCCCCATTTTCCTCCCACTGCCTTCCTTCCATTCATTTCAATATTTTACATTGAAAACATCAACACTGTTTCCTTGTTGAACCAGTATATGTTGATTATGAGAAATTATGCTGTGTTATTATGTACACAATGATGTCTCATGTTAAAATACATACACTGTAATCAGTAGTAGAAAGGTATCTGTGAGACCGCAACAGGGATAAAGAATGAATAAGAAATTAAGAAGGGATAAAAAAATAGATTTTTGGATAAAACTTTAGAATTTGGCACAGGGCATTTTCCATTGTGTAGTAGATCACTTTTATGTTGCATAATATGCATCAGACAAGGATCAATACTGCTTTTTAATTTAGTGGAGTATATTATTTGGCTTGAAGAATTCAATCATAGCTCTATAGCCAAGCCTGTTTAACCTCTCTTTCGTATAGTCTGAGATCCCCAAAGATTGAAAAGCTGCCGCGGACATCCCCGTCTTCAAAGGGGGAGACACTCTAGACCCAAACTGCTACAGACCTATATCTATCCTACCCTGCCCTTCTAAGGTCTTCGAAAGCCAAGTTAATAAACAGATCACCAACCATTTCGAATCCAACCGTACCTTCTCCGCTATGCAATCTGGTTTCCGAGCTGGTCATGGGTGCACCTCAGCCACGCTCAAGGTCCTAAACGATATCATAACCGACATCAATAAGAGACAATAGTGTGCAGCTGTATTCATCGACCTGGCCAAGGCTCTGTCAATCACCACATTCTTATCGGCAGACTCAACAGCCTTGGTTTCTCAAATGACTGCCTTGCCTGGTTCACCAACTACTTCTCAGACAGAGTTCAGTGTGTCAAATCGGAGGGCCTGTTGTCTGGACCTCTGGCAGTCTCTATGGGGGTGCCACAGGGTTCAATTCTCGGGCCGACTCTTTTCTCTGTATACATCAATGATGTCGCTCTTGCTGCTGGTGATTCTCTGATCCACCTCTACGCAGACGACACCATTCTGTATACTTCTGGCCCTTCTTTGGACACTGACCTCCAGATGAGCTTCAATGCCATACAACTCTCCTTCCGTGGCCTCCAACTGCTCTTAAATGCAAGTAAAACGAAATGCATGCTCTTCAACCGATCGCTGCCCACACCTGCCCGCCCGTCCAGCATCACTACTCTGGATGGTTCTGACTTAGAATATGTGGACAACTACAAATACCTAGGTGTGTGGTTAGACTGTAAACTCTCCTTCCAGACTCACATTAAGCATCTCCAATCCAAAATTAAATCTAGAATCGGCTTCCTATTTCGCAACAAAGCATCCTTCAATCATGCTGCCAAACATACCCTCGTAAAACTGACTATCCTACCGATCCATGACTTTCGCTATGTCATTTACAAAATAGCCTCCAACACTCTACTCAGCAGTCTATCACAGTGCCATCCATTTTGTCACCAAAGCCCCATATACTAGCCACCACTGCGACCTGTATGCTCTCGTTGGCTGGCCCTTGCTTCATATTCGTTGCCAAACCAACTGGCTCCAGGTCATCTATAAGTCTTTGCTAGGTAAAGCCCTGCCTTATCTCAGCTCACTGGTCACCATAGCAGCAACCACCCGTAGCACACGCTCCAGCAGGTATATTTCACTGGTCACCCCCAAAGCCAATTCCTCCTTCGGCCGCCTTTCCTTCCAGTTCTCTGCTGCCAATGACTGGAACGAACTGCAAAAACCACTGAAGCTGGAGGGTCATATCTCCCTCACTAGCTTTAAGCACCAGCTGTCAGAGCAGCTCACAGATCACTGCACCTGTACATAGCCTATCTGTAAATAGCCCATCAAACTACCTCATCCCCATACTGTTATTTATTTGATTTATTTTGCTCCTTTGCACCCACGTATCTCTACTTGCACACTCATCTTCTGCACATTTATCACTCCAGTGTTTAATTGCTAAATTGTAATTATTTAGCCACTATGGCCTATTCATTGCCTTACCTCCCTTATCCTACCTCGTTTGCACATACTATATATAGACTTTTTCTATTGTATTATTGACTGTATGTTTGTTATTCCATGTGTAACTCGGTGTTGTTTTTTGTGTCGCACTGCTTTGCTTCATCTTGGCCAGGTTGCAGTTGTAAATGAGAACTTGTTCTCAACTAGCCTACCAGGTTAAATAAAGGTGAAATAAAAAAGATATATTAAAAAAGTTGCTCAATCATCACCTAGTAACTTAACTTGAGGTTAATTGGACATTTGCATTGAACTGTTCATGTCTTTGTTTTTGCTGCAGCCTTACTACTTGTAAAGATAGAATAGAACAGAATAACTTTATTTTACACAGACAGAACTTAGGTAAAATGTAGGACAATTCTCCACTGTATTGTAGACAGACTAACCACTCTTGCCTATCTTCTCTCTCTACCCAGGACGCTCCACCCCAGTACAACATCAGACAGTCTCTAGTAGGGTATCCCTATGATGAACAGACTGTTGCCATGACCCACGGAAATGTGGGGTCCCAGGTGAAAAAAAGCCTCTCTATTTACATAGTATTACCCACAGAGATATTATCCATTCATTCATTTTTCCCTATTATAATCTCTATTGAATAACCATCTGAGCTGCTTTCACAGTGTTATTGATGCCCAGCACCATTTGATTTCAGTTGTCCTTATACTGAGGAGAAAATATTGACTTTGATGTACCTCATCACTGTAATTTACACAGGCAGCCCAATTCGGATCTTTTTCCACTTATTGGTCTTTTGACCAATCAGATCAACTATTGAAAAATAGATAATGTGATATAATATAAACATGTTTGCTTGTGTGTCTGCAGCTTCCAGGAAGGCTGTTTATCATCGGTAAGCCGAGCAGCTACCACCTGGATGGGCCCCTGCCCCGCCTGCCATCCTATGAGAGCGTGCGTAAGAAGGACCGCCAGAGACAGATCCACTCCATGATAGCCGACCGCTTTGGGCTCAGCCCCACACAGTTTGAAACGGCGGTAAGTCACTCCTATGTTCTGGTCCAATTAATCACTGTATAAATTAGTTGACTAAGAACACATTCTCATTTACATCAATGAAGCTGTGGAAGGATGTTGATGTATTCATACAGAACATTTATTACAGTAAATGTTTCCTCATAAAATGTTTCTGTACCTACAGCCTCCTCCGACGTATGAGGAGACTGTTCGCCAGTCCATGGTCATTTCCTCTGAAGACCTAGTCTGTGGAGACATTTCCCTCAGACCTCCCTCTCTCCCCCTCTAGCCTTGAACACACAGTGACAATAGAGGCAGCTCCCTCACCTCACTAGCCTATTTAGAACCCCATTCGGGAATCCCTCTCTGTCTAGATCAGGGGCTCCTTGAGGACAGGAGCACGACTGGTTTTCAACTCAGCAATTTAACCAGACTCACTTTCACACCCTTGGCAAGAGGAAAGAAGAAATATCAACAAAGAAAGAGACATTGTCATGATAATGCATGACTCAGTTTCACTCAGTTTGTGATCCTGAGACCACTCTCGGCTCTGACCGTCATCAGTTGGAGTAGCGAGTGGTTTAAACATGACTGTACACTGTAAATGGCTTGATATCCTGCCACTGGCAATGGTATCATTCATCAGTTATATCAGGGGTGTCAAACATGCGACCTGCAGGTTGGATCCGGCCCGCAACTCCATTCAATCCGGCCCACTGGTTGTTTGAGTAAAAGAAAATATCTGGGGAAAAACTTTCAATTGACATTGAAATGACTAAAACAAAATCTAAACTGTGTAGAAATTATAATGGACATACTTTTATAGTCTCTTCACTCTGTCCAGCTTGTGAAAGCTTGACAGTCAGGGAGCATCACAAATTCAAAAAGTTATTGATATAGGACTATTTTTTGCACATTATGATGGTGAGGAAATAGAATGGATTTTAAATGCGCCCCTCTGGACCTCGGTGAAGACCAAATGCGGCCCCTGGTGCAAAATGAGTTTGACACCCCTGAGATAATCAAATAAGCCTACATTTCAAACTCTAGACATGCTCCAGTGTGTGGAAAGGTGACATCTGCACCTCAGCAGCAGACATCTGATGCTTCATCACAATGTTCAAAGTCGTAGACAACCACAAAACAATGACATTGTCTCGGGTTGAACGTGTTAATGAAAAATCAAAATCCCCTTGTTACAAAAGAACACTGAGCTATGAATACTTAGCTACCTAACATGTACTGATATCTTTGAGTGTAGGGCCAGACCAGAGAGCTGTTGTGGTTGAATGCATCACAAATTATTAACACTACTGAGACAGACAATGTCTGTGTACCAAATGGCACCCTAATTGTCAAAAGTAGTGCACTACATAGGGAATAGTGTGCCATTTGGGATGCAGAGTGTGTTCACTCAGGGACGGTTAACCAGGTCAAACTAACTATGCAGAGAAACTCACCATGACCCTGACGTTTTACCTTCTGGACTAAACTGGAATGGGGTTTCTCAATGCGTTTTTAGACTGAGATACGTAACTATGCAAAACATTCATATTATGTCCTACCCAAATCCCCCAAAATAAGTAAAAGTAAACTATGCACTTAAAATACCTATGCGCTTAAATTACCTATGCGCTTAAATGAAATAGCTGAACTATGCACTTAAATAAAAAATATTTGTATTACCTTGAGCTATATCAATTTGATGAGGATTAATATAATATATAGTGTCAAGATATCAAAAGGGAATACACTCCTGCTTCTGTTCATCTGTTTTTCTCTACCAGGTACAAATATGTCCATAACCTAGATAGTGAGTCAATCAGTGGAGGGAGTAGCAACCTCATTTGACCTCTCCCTCTTTGCAGAGTTATCCCCCCCCCCCCAACTCGTGTGTACTGTACATTATCCTCCCTTAACTCTCATAACACATACTATATTTTTGTACATGATGTATCTCAACTACAGCACTCATCAGTTATTAGAGAGGGCCTCCATCATACATGTTTTGACAAGCTGTCGTTTCATGGTGAAAGCACCAAGGGTTTCTGAATGTACTCCACACTCCCCTGCATACCACTATGAGAGGAGTTGAAATACCATTCATGCTATCTGTAACTCATACTCTAAAAACAACACACAAAAAACATGGCACATTACTTAAACTCAGAGTAAAAAATGATCTGTAAAATGTTTGGGGAATACTACACACATCCTGCCATGGGTGTCTATTTGGAGTTTCTTGTTTTTCTCTAAAATGGGTCAATCCTGGTGATTGTGAATGGGTTTACACAAAATTCCCCTGATACAAATTTTAGTTAATGGTTACCAGTCAACACCCAACGTCTCTTGAACCAGTGTAAATTATTGAGGAGAGTTCTTTAGAGTACAGTCTGATGCTAAAAACTGTGATATATTACTTCCCTCTGCTTTGTAGTATTTTTTTTGCTTCACATTATCCCTCTGTGGCCTGTTTGGAGAAATCAGAGGGGAAAAAACTCTGATGTTAAGCCTTGAAACACCCTGTGGTTAGTTCAGGAACTATAGACCACACACACTTGATAAAGGGGTGGTTTCATGTTTTCCTTGTCAACCATACAGAGTTTTCCCCCCAGATGATACAAAAATATTCCCAAAAATTAAATACTTTTGGATACACATGAAATTGTTCCATTGACTAAGCTTACAATGCCCATAACAGACTGCTGATGTCATGATTATATATTTAAGCA